>NW_017307798.1:165043-170906 GCF_000935625.1 Nanorana parkeri
TGACATTGCTTTTAAAAAAAAATAAAATGCTGTTTTCACCTTTTATTTACCCTTTTTTGCATTTCAGCGTTGCTGATCTCCTGCAGCCTATTTCAGCCCTTTCCTGTCTACATGCACTCTCTCCAGCATCCACTGCATATCACTGCTTTATAGACTGACTTCCTGAGGGTAACAATGATGGACAATGTCTGTGCAATGTGTGTCAACTATTAAAATTATATTAACATGTTAAAGCTTATATAAGATTTTAGTGTTTGCATTATACTTTAAAACATTGCTTCTTCACCATGTTATATTTTTTTCACCGTTTCATAGACATACACAATTTTGGGGCATGACGTAGCTGACATTTTTCAACTCAAAACAGTCTCATCTTTTATGTTTTTTTTTTAAATCAAATATTTTTATTGATTTTAACATAACATGACATTTTTGCTACGACAGTGGGTACAAGTGATTACAGCATACAGCACGTGATGCAGGGGAGTACAGAATATATTGGGGAGGCACAGCTCTAGAGTTAAACAAAATGACAATTATCGCTGGTGTAACAGGTTCTCCCGTCGAGACGATCGAGGTAGTGATAGGGTCCACCCGAATACTGAGGGGCCCGGTAAACATACAGGTTTAAATAGGGGGAATTGTTCCCACGTAAGATCTGCATAACAGGACCGCCAATTGTGCTGTGAGAGAGCGTACTAAACCACTGCAAACATCAACCGTGAAATATCGCTGTTGGAGAGAGACAGATAAAGAGAAAGAAAGGAGAGAGAAAAGGGAGGATTGGGATGGGAAGGGAGAGGGGAGGAGAGGGGGCTTACCGGGGTTGGTTCAGTCCTGGGCATGCCTGGAGGATGTTCATTGTTGAAGCGTAGTTTTTAAAGTGGTAGCAGACTACTGTCAAATGACTGTGACTGGAGGACTGTGACTGTGTTCAAAGCGAGCGACTTTGTCTTCTAGCCTGGCAGTGATACGTTCGTTAATGAAGGTCCAGTGGAGTCTACGTTTTACTTCAGCAATGGGGATAACATTGGACTTCCAGGATTTCGCCAATGACTGTTTAGCTGCCGTGAGCCCATGCACCAGGAATTTATGATGGGCATGAGTTATGCTTTCTGGAGGAAGGTTAAGTAACACCACCTTCGGGTCGAACGGTAGCGTCTTACCTATCAGGCTAGCCAAGAAGTCTAGTACACGGTGCCAAAAGGTCTGCGCTGTTGGACAGGACCACCAGGTGTGTATATAGGACCCCACTTCTCCACAATCTCGGAAGCACTCCCCCGTATGTCCTGGCACGAATGCCCGCATACGACTTGGGACAAGGTACCAGCGATAGAGTAGTTTGTACTTGGTCTCTAGTGCGGTCGCATTTCGGGAGCTAGATTTGGTAATTTCCCATATAGTTTGCCAGTCAGCTTCATCAATGGGGTAACCGAGGTCTCTCTCCCAGGCAGATATATAGGTGTGTGGTGTAGTAGTGAGGTAGGCTAGTAGACAGTCATATATGGAGGAAATTAGTCCAGGGGTGTATTGGTCATCGTGGCATGACCTTTCAAAAAATCATCTTTTATGTTTAAAGGGCTATTCACAAACGGGTGAATATTTTGGAGAAGGCAGGAAAAGTGAACAATCTAGAACAGGTGTGCCCATTAGGTAGATCGTGATCTACCAGTAGCTCTCAAAGCTGATGCTGGTAGATCATGAAGGGTGTGAATGATGGCCCCTTCATTCGATTTTGGTATATTTATTTAGCTGTGCACACAAGCCTGAGTCTGCTGAGCCAAGCTCCCTGACACCTTTCTGGTGGATACTGGTGGTTGAAGTGCTATGTATTACATCAAAGAATATTAGTTTACACAGCTTGTTGCAATGCACTGTTTGCAAAATACAGCAAGGTGAGGCAGGGGAGAGAGCAGGGAGAGACAGCCAGGAGAGAGCGGGGAGAGACAGCCAGGAAATAGAGAGTGAGGAGAGACATCCAGGAGAGAGACAGCCAGGAGAGAGACAACCAGGGGAGAGAGCAAGGAGAGAGAGTGAGGAGAGACAGCCAGGGGAGAGAGGGAGGAGAGAAGGCCAGGAGAGAGAGCGAGGAGAGAAGGCCAGGAGAGAGCGAGGAGAGAC
This sequence comes from Nanorana parkeri, assembly GCF_000935625.1. NCBI lineage: Eukaryota > Metazoa > Chordata > Amphibia > Anura > Dicroglossidae > Nanorana > Nanorana parkeri. Next base: position 167,165 of record NW_017307798.1, read on the forward strand.
GGCCAGGGGAGAGAGCGAGGAGAGACGGCCAGGGGAAAGAGCGAGGAGAGACGGCCAGGGGAGAGCGAGGAGAGAGGGCCAGGGGAGAGAGCGAGGAGAGACGGCCAGGGGAGAGAGAGTGAGGGAGGTTTTTTTTTTCCGTTGGTAGATCTCATGTAGCTCCTTATTTCAAAAGTAGATCTTAACACAAAAGATTCTGGGCACCCCTGATCTAGGACAACATAACTGAACTGGAAAGTGAGTGGAAATTGGATACTTTTTTCTATTTTGTCCAAGATTGTTCACTCCCCAGCCTTCTCCAAACTCTTCACCCTTTTCTGAATAACCCTGTTAGTAAAAAATGTAGTTAAAGGCAAAACTCTTTAGATTTTGTTAACGTGGTGAGGAGTTTGACCACCTTGGATTTTTAGGGAGATTCACCCTCTGTAATTGTCTTGTCCACCATTATCACCAGGAATGAAAGTGAGGGTAAATTGAAGATTTTAAGTTGCCACCAGAGCAGGAAAAGAGGGGACATCTTCCAATGTGGCCACTTGTTCCTGTGACAACTGTCCCAGGCTCTATTCACCTGGGCAACCAAAGGCAGCTGGTTTGCAACATTCAGATGCGGCTGACATTTATTGAACATTCAATGGTGGTAATTTACTGTATAAGCAACCACATTCACATGAAAGATTCACCTGCATTGAATGTTTGGTTAATATCACTTTTACTGCTTTTTAAATACTAGCAAAATGTTGTCTGTTCCAAAATGTTAAGGCCCCTTTCGCACGGCCACTCTGATTGGGTCCACCTGTCAGTTTTTTTGCAGGCGTACGCGATTGGATGCCCAATGCAAGTCTATGGCCAGCCATGTGTTACATCCGCTGTGACGACATGGTCATCAGTTTATGGGTTGTATGTGTATTGGTGTTGGGTTATGTTGAAGTATTTTATACTGTGTAACCTGTTAATCAAAAGACTGTCCGCACCACCCCTCGTTAGCTCCCTTTGTACTCCAAGGAGCTCAGGGCAATGACATTCTCCTGCGTCTGGCCACATTGCTGCTATGGCTGGCTGGGGCTCTTTAGCAGCTGGACCCCTGCAGGGTTGTGCAGTCATAATGTCTAGGGAGGGCAGGGTGAATGTGATGGGATTATAATCTGATCACTTTGTGTATAAAAGGTTGCACAGTTTCTCAATAAAGCAGAGTTTGTTTCACCCTACACTTGGTCTCGACTAGTGACTGGGGAAACTGGGAGCTAAAGATCAACGGGTTGCAATATCTCCTGAGCAAGGAAGAATACAGCGGCGGACATACTCATCCTGAGTACTGGGGTTTGTCACATCCACCTCCGTCCGGGTCCGGAAAAATGCATGGAACAGTGTTGCGTTTCGCCGGACCAGATCGTACCAGATTGGGGTAATCGGATGTAAACGGACATGTCCATTTACATCCGATTCCCCATAGACTGGCATGGGGTCCAGTAATTGCATTTTTTTCCTCCAACGCAAAATGGAGAAAAAACTGTACGGACACGGATGTCACAGCGGTGAAATCCGCTTCATATTGCTGTGATCAGGAGAGGATCCGTGCATGTGTGAAAGGGGCATAAAGATTGGGGATATAACAAGCAATGATATATAGGTGTCTAAGTGGACAGTATATGCGGAGAGGAGTGACATTATGGGGTCTATTCACTAAGCTGCCGAAGGATCTAGCCGTAGCTTCGGCTGATCCTTTGGCTAGCTTCGGCCCCAGGACCCCTTCGGTTAAGTACAACCGAAGGGCTGCTGTATGGGGAGGAGTGCGTAGGGTAGTAGACTCCATAATGTCCTCTTTCATACCCTAAGCAGTCCTCCCCGCATATACTGTCCACTTAGACACCTATATATCATTGCTTGTTATATCCCCAATCTTTACGCCCCTTTCATACATGCACGGATCCTCTTCTGATCACTATACCCCGTATAGCTCCCGAAGTTGGCCGAGCGGCTCAGTCAGGGCCGTCTTTAAGGCAGGGCAAAAGGGGCAGCTGCCCCGCGCCCAGTCATTGCTGTGGGGCCCTGTACCCCATAAACTAGTGCTAATGCTTCATCTGCACTGGCCGCCACAGCTGGCTCTGGATCTACAGAGGCAGAGCCAGCTATCAATCAGGTAGAGGGGTGGATCCTGACAATACTGTCGCAATCTTTCCGAGCTGCAGTGTGCTGTCACTGCAAGCTGCCAGCATATAGCAGGCAATATTGCATCATGGGGCAAAATTGCATGGCGGGTGCGGGGTGTGGCAGGCGTCCCAAGAAAATGTTTTCCCATGGTCCAATCAATATTAAAGACGGCCCTGGGCTCAGTGGAGCCGAAGGCATATGCCTCGGCTCGACTGAGCCGAGGGGAAAGCCGAAGCTGGCCGAGTGGCCGGCCATTGACCGGCCGACAGCCTGCTTCTAACAGCTGGGCGGAGCCAGCCATCATCTTACGGCTGGCTCCGGCCACTTGCAGAGAGATCAGTGTCCCTGGTTACCAGGTAACCAGGGACGCTGTCATTACACACTGAGAACCCGGCTGGGCCGCTATGATATCACATCGGCCTCTCCGTGTTCTCAGTGTGTAATGACAGATGGTGTTCCTGATTACCTGGTAACCAGGAACGCCATCTGTCATTACTCTCCCGGACTCTCTGGGAGTCTAAGGCCCCATTCACACTGAGCGATTCGCAAATCACGCGTTTGTCTCGCGATTTGCATTTTGCGCGATATCGCGCAAATGGTTGCATTGAGCAACCTAGAATCGCGGCAAAATCTGCTCCAAAAAGGGTCCTGCTGTAGCGACACACGACCCGCGACAGCGTCAGACAGAGCCCCATTGAGATGCATTGGAGATCGATAAATCGCTCGGATTACCGCGCGATAAATCGCTAAGTGTGAACGGGGCCTAATAGGCTCCCGGCCTCCCGGGAGAGAAACACTTTCTCCCAGAAAGGTTCACTCTGCTCGAGGAAAACTGGTTCGAGAACTCTGGGTACTGGACAACCATCTTACTGCTGGTATGGATACTGGTATACGATATGTGTGTACAGGGGGCAGGATACAGGTGCAAGACCAATGTGTGTCCTAACACACACACAAACAAAATCCTGGACTACACACTGGCAAGTTATGAGAAGCATATGCAAAGAAGGGAGGGAGCAGAGATGACAGCTGTGCATAGGCGTCGCTACAGGGGGGCAAATAACCCCCCTAGGTTATTCCTTGCCCCCTCCCCCCCCGTGTGCCCCCCGCTGATTCCCCTTTAAAACAGAGGCCGCCGCCGCTAATACAGCGGCGATCTGTCAGTTCTGTAAAACTGAAAGTGAAAGTGCTGCCTGCCCGAAGCGGGCTCCTCGGCAGTCGGCAGCCAGCTGAATCTTCCCCCGCCCATCGCAGCTGCTATTGGCTGGGAGGGAGGGGGCAGCACTGCCATTGGCTGCCTGTGTATCACAGCTCTGCGGGGCCTGCAGAGGCAGAAGAGGAATATCGATGTGGCTTGGGGATCGACGCTTCTCCCCTCCCCCCACCACCACCCGAGGAGGAAGAAGAGGGCACGAGGACTGAGCACATCAGAACTGTAAGTACCCACACCCCTGCCCACACCCCTGACTGCCGCACCCTGTGCTTGCCGCATCCCTGACTGCAGCATCCTGCGCTGCATGCACCCCTGACCGCCGCACCCTGTGCTGCGCGCTCCCCTGATTGCCGCTCCCTGCGCTGTGCGAACCCCTGACCG
>NW_017307798.1:170997-273836 GCF_000935625.1 Nanorana parkeri
GCACCCCTGACCGCCGCACCCTGCACTGCACGCACCCCTGACCGCCGCACTCTTTGTTGCACGCACCCCTGACCGCCGCACCCTGCACTGCACGCACCCCTGACCGCCGCACTCTTTGTTGCACGCACCCCTGACCGCCGCACCCTGCGCTGAACTCGTACTCGCCCAAATGCTCCGATGCCTAGCACGAGTACTTCCGGTACCAGGAAGCCGGACAGCCCGCCATTACACACTGCCCTGTATCCCGATTGACCGGGAAGCGGCTCCCTGCTCTCTCGTCACTTGTGGCTTCATGCTCCCTCGTCATCTCATGACGAGAGAGCATGGAGCCGGCCTCCCGGCCAATTCTGCCAATTCAGCACCAACAGCACCTCTGAAGCTCCAGGGAGCCAGGGCAGGCAGCCCCTCTCCCCAACAGCAGGCTGATGCAGAGGAACTACTGATCCCAGCTGAAGAGCTGGCAACAGGGTTTCAGGGAGAGGAGGCAGACGGTCTCTCTCCCCAGGGGCAAATGAAGTTGCAGGGAGAAGAGGTAGTCAACCTATCTCCCCAGTGGCAGATCAGCAGTACGGGAGAGGAGGTGGTCATTTTCCCCAGCAACAAATTGGGATACAGGAAGAAGTGGTGGTCGTCCTTCCTCCCCAGCAGCAGTTTGGAATCCAGGTAGAGGAGGAAGCCGTCCTCCTGCCCCCAACAGCAAGCCAGAATGAGGATGTAATTACCCTAGCAGAAGTGCTGACACCAGGCACAGCACCACTGGCCTATGTCCCACACTGTGGCCTGTTCCAAACTTCATGGGAGAACAGGAAGCTCGTGGCTTTGGTGTCCAGAGGATTCTGGCTTTACCTCTCTCCAGAGGCAGCATGTTCTTCAGGAAGGCACAGATGACATCTCTCCCCAGAGGCAGAACATCCTGTGGATGGAACATGTGGACTTATGCTGCCCGAAAAAAAGGTCCAGACCAGTTGGGGGACTGGGACCTAATTAGTCTACCTTTGGGAGGGGAGAAATGTCACAGAACCCACTGTGACCTGGGCTCCTGGTCCTGGGCTCCTGGAGGGGCCTGGCAGCCAGCCTCCTTCCAACCTTGGACAGTATATGCAGGAGAGTAGTGTGGAGCGTGTATAAGAGAGGAGTGCAGAGGGCATGGCAGCTGGCAGTACATGAAGGAGAAGCATGGGGAGGATATGACAGTGAGCAATATGTGCAGAAGATGAGTGTGAAAGGGTATTGCAGCAGGCAGTATATGCGGGAGAGGAGTGTAGAGGATATGACATGAGAGAGGAGTGCAGAGACTATGACAGCAGGTAGTAGGTATAGAAGAGAAGTATGGAGGGTATGACAGTAGGCAGCATGTGCAGGGGATGAGTGAGGGGATTTTACATTTACCAGGGGAAGGTGTTTTCTTTTTTAGGTGTGTTAAAGTGACATTAAAGGATATCCCCCCAATGCTAGTGTAAGGACTTACCTTGAATGATGCCTCTGGATCCGATCATCTTCTTCTTTCCTGTATTTTTTAGGAGTCCCTCCAGCTCTGGTGCACTGGAGGGACTCATGTTCCTTGATCCTTTGTGGTCATTCGAGATTTTTCAGATCTTCGGACGGGAAAGCGCGGCGGAGACACAGGTAAGCTTCAACCTTTTTCAGAATTTTTTTGTTGTTGCATAAATCTACTGCTTGCTTGTAAAGCTCCGTTAAGTACAGCAGTCCTGTGTCACTTTTTTGGTTAATGACCTGTTCACAGTAATAACCTAATTCAGAGTTGTGTGTACTTTGCAAACCCTTATTTGTAGCATATACTCTTTCTAGTTTGTTTCTACACATGACAAGCAGAATGGCAGGCTTCATGTTGAGCACTTGCTTGATGGTCAAAAGTCTTCAGCTGACTTAAAGCAGAATTAAGTAATTCTACCAATGCATCCCTCTATGTATAATGATTAATAATAACATAGACATGCCAGGTATACAATGCAGTGATTTTGAAATACTTACATTTGCAGAGCATTCACTCCCTGCTTTGAAAGGGCAAAATGACTTCAGTTTGCCAAAGCAATGCACACTGGGATTGCCTTGTCATCAGCAGAGCATTGCTGGAAAATCTAATCTGTAATCTTGGGAGATCTCAGGGAAAAGGACATTTTCCTCCCCTGAGATGATGTGCATGGCCACATGTCCTAGTCACATGTCTAGTCACATGTGCCAGCTTTTCAGGAAGTCTTTTAAGTCATTCACCTGTTCAAAACCCCTCCATATTGGTCTTGTAGCATCAGAATACATAGCCCCTCTTGTGGAGCCAGAGTGTTCTAAAGAAAGTTTTTAAAGTACTAAGATTTTTTTTGGTCCCATCTCATTGTCACAGTCCACTGTTTCTGAACAATCAGCCTGCCGTTTTGCTGTCTCTGAAGGATAAATTTACTGTTTCGCACGTAGGTACTTGATACCTGTTCATGAGTGCAACAGATTTCTAAATACCAGGAAAACTACAATAGGGCTTTTAGAGCCCATTTGTTTAGACCAGGGGTCTCAAACCTCCGGCCCTCCAGCTGTGGTGGAACTGCACCTTCCCTGCTGCTTCCTAGGGAGAACTGCAGTTGGACACTTTCTCTGAAGTCATGTCTGCAAAAGTTTTTTAAACCTGGCTAGGGCACTTGGGAGTTGCCTGAGCAAAGTTCTCTCTGAGCAACTGTTCCCAAGCTCTTGTTTCCATGACTTCTGTTTCAGTGCTGATTCATGTTCAGTGCTTGATTCTTTGCCTGTTTCAAAATTATGCCTGTTATCTGCCTGCCCTGACCTTCTGCCTGTTTCTTGACAATAGTTGTTCTCCACCTTTCCTAACCATTTGCCTGTTTGAATACAACCATGCCTGCTGAATTGTACCATGGTTTATTACTGCCTGCTGTCAGCTCTTGCAATTCAAATTGTAAAAGAGAACTGCAACCTGGGAACAGCAAAGCCCATCATACCTTCTGGGGTGCTCTGATAAACACCGGGCGTTTCCTTATACCCCACACCTCGGGCCTCTTTACGGTCCACATTCACCTGGTGACACAGAGGGTCTACTGTTTCCTTGACAGTTTGCTCAGGCCATAGACTCCACTGACACTTTCCTACAAGATCTGCTTTTCCAGGCCCAAAAGAATGTGGAAAAGATGGACAACATTTTCAAAACTCACCAGGAACTCACTTAGCCAGCTAATTCAGCCAGTTGCACCGGTCCCCAGTCCAGCATCAGCCTTGTACCAAATATGTGATCAAATGTACCACCCAAACATTTTCTCCCCCCGCCCCCCGCCACGGCCCTCCCCCTACCTGCCAAGCCCTTGCTACACACCGCCCCTTACTTGAAGATCAGGAAACTGAGGGACGAGCAGTATGTGATCGGTAGAGCCGACATGTGACAGCTGCGGTGTCACACACTGACTCTATGTATTTCACTCATCTCATAATTCTCCTTTCAGGGTAAATGTGTGGATAATCTGCCACCTATCTGTTCCACTACATAGAGTAACAACAATAATAATAATGACAACTGAACATGTCCACTGGAGTCAGTATTATTCTTACCAGGCAGCATTATGCCATGTCCCAGCAGTGGCATACATGCCACATCCAGGTCCCTATGGAACATCCACAGAAACCCACTATGATGTAAGAGGGGGTGATGGTGACACATTGGCGATGATGGAGATGACATCCCACCCTGAGCCCCTCAGGTGTTGTGATACCAGCAGTGACGTCATATGACATCACCCAGTCGCAATGCCACACCCGACCCTGCAGCCATGGAGAGGGGAGACTGGGACCCAATGTGGCACTGTGCTGGTAACAATCCATCCTCTCCCACAGACAGCGCAGGAGGTGATATGCCGGCCTGCAAAGATTACAGATGCTCGTAGGGAGTAGAGGCTTCTGCCCCCTAGTGGCCGGGATGGGCCGGTGCAGCAGTAGCGGCCAGTGCAGATGCAGCATCAGCATTAATTTATGGGTGTACAGAGCCGGTGCAGGGTGCATTCTTCCGATGCCATCCACCTGAGCCTTACAATAGGGCCCCACAACAATAACTGGGCCAGGTGCAGCTGCCCCGCCTTGAAGACGGCCCTGGTACCACCTCCTACTCTGTACTCTGGGGACCCCCAGCTCTACAAAGGTTTGTCATTGCCCAACATCACTATAATTCCACTGATGAACACAGTCAAATATTTAAGAAAGTCTTTCAAATATGGCAGCTTTTGAATAATATGCTTTCACTAACACATGCTTTGACACATGCTTAACAAAAGAAGGTTTAATGTTAAGGGCCTGTATCGGCCTTTAGTATCAGGGCATTCTCAGGAGTACAAGTACTCCTGAAAATGCCCAGTATCGGTATCGGGACATCCCTAATATTAAGGCTTGGGAGGAACAATGTATGTTAATGCACTTAACAAAGAAACAACTACAAAGGTAAGAAATATTTTTGACAAACATAGTGGGCCGAGAAGTGAAGAGGGAGCACGGAGCCGGCTTCCCGGCCAACTGAAATCAGGAAGCCATATAATGTATGTAATGTAAGTCATGTAATATAATGTAAGCCATGTAATGTAAGTCATGTAATGACTCGCTGCCTGGCTTCCTGATACCAGAAGCTTAAGTATCGGGCCAGGCATCAGAGCATTTGGGCAAGTATGAGTACTCACCCAAATACTTAGCATCAGCACCGATACCGATCCTAGTATCGGTATCGGTGCATGGGTGCATCGCCACTATTTAACTGTATCCGTTTACAGTACTCCCACTTTACCGTTTACAGTACTCTCAAAATACCTGAACAATATCTGCATCCAATCAGATTGTTCATGTATTTTGAGAGCCAGCAGGGCCAACTAGCAAGATAATGAAGCTTGGCCCTGTGGGAGATTCCTCCATCCACACAGTTTAGTGTAGAAGGAGGAATCGGTTGCACTATTTCCATCTGAACATAGAAAATCTGCAGATGATCTATAGGTGTATGGCCAGCTTAAGGCCGTGACAGAGTGGGAAGAGCTGGTAGACTGCTTCCATCGACTAGCACTGCTCTTGTTCCCTTTTCTAGGGGAACAGAAGTAGCTACTAGCTAGACCTTTAAAGCGGCAAAAACAACTCTTGACTTACAAGGAATCCAGCATGGGGAAAATCCAGTGCCTGCAGGAAAGTGAAAGGAAAAGAGCGTGAGCGAAAATACAGCAAGCAACTCCATATGCTTCTCCACCTGTTTCATACTAGTGCCAGTGTTGTCTGACTGCTCCCTAGCCATATCTGCCGGGCTAAAAGTCTTTCTAATAGTATTAAAGGCTTGACAAATTGGTATAAATCCAATCTTCATGGACCAAGTAAAAGATATATTTATTAGACATGTGCACAGCATAAATTGGCCATATTGCACACCGGCACGTTCTGCGCATGAGTGCCGCCATCTTGGAGACGCGGCGCATGGCGTCGGGTGACGCCATGCACATGTATGGGTGCCGCCATCTTGGACGCAGCAAGATGGTGGTACCCATACAAAACAAATTAATATATGCCCGAATATATTTTTGGTATATTCGGGCATAAAATAATTTGTTATTTAGGATTTGGACGAACCGTCGAATCAACGGAATTTCATGATTCAGCATGTTCATCCAAATCCAAATGCAGATGTCTAATGTTTATTGAGCTGTATTGATGTAAATGTTTTTAGGTTCAAGTTTATTGGACATATAACCTATAATGCTTAAAGTGACATTAAACCCTCATAAAAAACCCTTAAAGTGACATTAAACCTAACATAAACCAATACTGTAATGTGTGCCTTACTGTAATCCATGTTAGTTTCCCTTCTCTTTGCTGCTCTTCCTTTTAAATCCTTATCTCTTCTCATGCTTGGGGAGAACTTCCCTTTGCAGTTGAGTGCCTCTTCCTGTAGTGCTGGCTCAAGTTGTGAACCTACACATAGACACCATGTATCCATTTCAGAGACAAGGCAGTCTGCTGCAAAACAGAAGTTCTGCAGAGCATGAGAAGAGATACGGATTTAAAAGGAAGAGCAGCAAAGACAAGGGAAACAACCATGGATTACAGTAAGGCACACACTACAGTATTGTTTTATGTTAAAAAATCTGAGGGTTTAATGCCACTTTAATGTTAGGTGGGTCCTTCTTGGGTTTTAGGATAGCTGAAATTAGGAAGTCAATCTATTTATAAGTAGGGTGGATATTTCTTTGTAGGAAATTGAACAAAATGTATCTGGGCCTAGGAGTTCATTCTAGTTGTAGGCATGACGTATCTCCCCATCTGAGCTGGGGAAGGGTGTCTTTTTGAAAAGGTTTGTTAATTAAAGGGTTTCTAAACCCTCACGGTTTTTTTGCATATATCTACTGCTAGCAAGCAGTAGATATATGCAAAAAGTAAAAAATAAATAAAAAGCGGTTAACTTACCCCTGTCTTCCCGTCCGAAAAACCATAACTGCTCGGGCAGCCGCAAAGCATCTTGGGGCAGGCGCATGCGCAGTTTGGATTTTCGGCCGGGAGACGAGCAGAGACGCAAGGTAAGTCTATGGACGCGTGCACCCGCATGCAGACAACGTGGGACAGGAAGTGCAGGCAAGGACAGAGGAGTCACCGCTGGATAAGGAGACCCGCCACAGTGCGGGAGAGAAGGCTGAAAAGGACAGGAAAGAAGAGGAAGATCGGATTAAGAAACATCATTTAAGGTAAGTGCTTTCATTAACATTAGGGGAGGGAAAAAAATCTTTGACTTTAATGTCACTTTAAGGAGTTAATGGTTGTCATGGGGGTACAATAAAGCTTCCTATAGCATTGTTAAAAAGGCATTCTAGATTTTATCTGAATTGAATTGTACGTAAACCCTACCAATGAACTTTTTTTTTTGCTCACATGTGGTTTGGTAAATGAAGTGTTTTGTTATATCTTACAAGTGCAAAAAAAAAAATCTATTTGATCTTGTCAGAAATTTTGAGATGTCTTGTGTCCTCTCTACAGTTTTTGTATTATCTCTGTTTAGCCTTCCCAGTTCTTACCTTGGCACTACATATCAGTTAGTGCCTATGCTTTGGAGATGAAGACAATGGAATGGATTAAGTAGCTTAGCGAAAGAAAACTGTGCAGGGCTGACACCACTCAGTCCACAAGAATGGCGTGGGTTGTCATCCCACACTAGGATATCAGGAGCCAGGTGTATTTGTGGCAGATCAGTAGCTACTTTTCTGTTTTTTTACATTTACTAACGTGCTCTTTTAATCCATAGACAGCATATAGCGGGCTAATGTGCAGGGCTCTGTTGCAGCCAGGAAGGAACTTGACAATATTGTTGGGATTCAACGTGCTGGCTGATTGTAGCCGATTGACAGCAGGGTGTGCCTCTCTAGAGCCAAAGCCAACTGTGCCAGCCCCCTCCCCTGTCTGTCCCCCCAATAGGCACTAGAGCAGTGGTTCTCAACTTGTGGGTTGCGACCCAAAAGTGGGTCGCAACCGACAGTTGAGGGGGTCCCCACGTGCCTTGTGCTGCTCTAGGTAAGAGGTTCCTCAGCCTCCCCCTAGCGCAGCAGTGTCAGTTCTCCTAGATGGCGCTGCAGCAGCAGCCCTGAGAGGATCAGAGAGTGGGGAGCAGGCAGGAGTGAGGGGAGTTGAGTGCTTGATCACCACAGAGGCCGCACTGGACGCCACCAGAGAGCCCACACAGATACTAGTATTGGTGCATCCCTAAATTTTACGGTTGGGGGTCACCACAGCTTGGCAAATGTTACCAAGGGGTCCCGGCCCTAGAAAGGTTGAGTACCACTGCACTAGAGGAACAGAGAAGGAAATCCCTACAGGGTGAGCTGTGATAGCTGCAGTGTCTCTCGCACACCAGCTCTAAGCCTTGGTAGAGTATATTTTACTCTTCCAATACTTCATTAACCAGTTGACATCCGCGGTGTTAAACCCCCTTCCCATCCAGGCCATTTTTCAGTATTCAGCGCTGCGGTACTTTGACTGACATTTATTCCGTCATGCAGCGCTGTACTGAAATGAATTTTATACCCTTTTTTGGGGACAGATAGAGCTTTCTTTTGGTGGTATTTATTCACCACTGGGGGTTTTATTTTTTTACTATATTAAGGAAAAATTACCGAAATTTAAAAAAAAAAGCAGATGCTGCAGTGCCGTCCGTCCGTTTTTTTACTACGGGCGGACGGCAAGAGGTTAAAGTAGTATTTGTCTCTCTTTAAACTCTTTTTTTTTTTTTAAAAGATTGAATTCAGATCAAACAAATATACATTGCCCAGCAATAAAACCATTTCTTAAAATTTTTGCCCAAACACTTAGGGCTAGTTCACACCAAGCGCGGAGCAGATCCAGAGCAGATGTTAGTATCCAGAGCGCCTCCAGGTGGCGCTGGAGCTGAGCCCTGCAGTTCCTGGGCTCACCTGCAGGATTCTCCAGGCAGCCAGGGGCTGCTAGGTGCCAGACCACCACTGGGTGGTGCTGGTACCTGCAGCTCCAGTGCTCACCTGTGGGTGTCTCCCAGCTGTCAGGAATCAGCCCATTAGGTAATACTCCTGGGAGAGTATTTAACCCCTTCATGACTGAGCTTGTTTTTAGTTTCTGTTCGTAAATGACTGACACACTTTTGACATTTTTGCTGTGTGATTCTTCCACGTCAGTAATATACTTTCTTACAAAGTGCACCCACACATATTATATATTGTTTTTTAGAGGACAGATAGGGCTACATATTTATATCACATATGTGCGTCTAACGCCTCACTTAGGACAAATAAAATATAAAAAAAGAGGAAAAAACCGTTTAAAAAAAACACTTTTTTCCCAGTTTTGATTTGTAGTATTTTTTTTACAAAACCAGCACAGCTAAAAAAATGCAATAAATACATTCATTTATTTGTCCCTTATTTTATTTTATTTTTTACACATTTTTTTATTTTTTTTACACTTTTCACAATTTTTTATTTTTTTTACACTTTTCACTTTTTTTTTTAACTTAAAAATGTTATTTTATTTATTTAATTATATCAAGCAGATTTTGTGAATTAATCTCACTGTTACTGCATGATAAATTAATAAATTTTTGGTTATTATCAGGCTGCTTCAAACTTCAGAACAGCCGATAATAAGTTAGTGACACTGATCCTGCAGCAGTTCAGGATTCAGCTGTTACTAAATGTTTTCTGATTGTTGCAACAACGATCAGCAAACAAACATTCTTCTTCCAGGAATAGATACATTGTAGGAATAGACACATTTTGTATCTATTCATGAAAGAAAAAAAAAAAAAGCCAGTATAGCTTGAGAGAGATATCTCTCGATCTATACGAGCTGTCAGAATGCCGGCAAAAGCCGGCATCTGTGTCCGCTTTGCTTTGACTCTCAGACACCCGATATTAAGGTATCGGGTGTCTGAAAAAGGTTAACCCTTTCATTAATGAATGCCTCTGTAGTAAGGGCAGCCATTAATGAATGTTAAAAGCTGATTCTCAGCGATTAACAGCCCTCTAAAGCAGCAAATAACTCGTCACGTACAGTGTACGTGACAAGTCATTTGGTCCCTTTGTGGCTGGACGTACAGTGTACGTCTCCCGTCACGAAGGGGTTAAACCCTCCCTGCAGTCTGGACCTTGGCTCAGGATTTCGTTGCTTTCCCCTGTTGTCTGAGTCCTCTGGCCTGAACCCTGAGACCCTGATATTTGCATGCTATTTTAGTACCCTGTTTCCTGTGTTACCCGGTTTCCTGTGTTGTTACATTTTTGGTTTATGCCTGTTGTGGATTGTTTTAGTTAGCTTGCTAGGTTTATTAAAATATTTATATATACCATACTTACCTGGTCCGTGTGGTCACATGTGTTTGGTCTGCCTGTAAGGGTACCTGTGCAGGTGTGGGGTCACCTGCGCTGGGATCCCCTGACAGCAGAGCAGGTGCAGACCGGATCAAAACTGTGTCCAATGTATTCCTATGGTATTTTGAGCTCCAGTTCACATTACATCGTGCAGATCCAGAGCAGGTAAAAAAAATGCAGCAGGCCCTATTTTACCTGCTCTGGATCTGCAAACGCATCAAAAATGCATCAAAAATGCATGCAAATGCCTGGAAAGCACTGAAAGCCAAAACGCGTCAAAAACGCATCTAAAAGACTAGCATGAGTGTGCAGAAACCTGACCGGATCTGCTCTGCATTTGGTGTGAACAAGGCCTTACAGTAAACATGTTTCTAAACAGCTGCTTCCAAGTCTCTCAGCTCAGCTTACCTGAACTTCTTGTCCAGATCACAAGGGACAGAGCAGACACCAGCAGTTGTCCATCTTCTAGCTTGGAGAGGGGACAAGGAAGGAGCGGACAACAGAGATAGTACAGTTCTGACCCAATAAGGAGGGAGAAAGCAGAGAGTATGTGTTTAGATAAGTAATCACTGAACACCAATGGAGGGGAGTTTATTTTAATATTTGTCGTTGACACCAAAGAAAGTTCTTTATTGCTACCACTGAAAACCAATGTGGAAAGGGGGGGGGGGGGTTTACACTGCACATAAATGAAGAGGGATTTAATACTACTGCCACTAAACACCAATAAAGGGGAGGTTTATTGTTGCTGAAACTGTCACTGATATAATTAAAGGAGAACTATGAGGTGAGTGCTTTTCACTCACCTCATAGTTCTAGCCGACCTGTGACAATGAGCCGGTCACAGGTCGGCTCAGTAGATCGGGAGGTGAGCGAACACATACCTGCGTTCGCTCACCTCTTGATCGTGTCATGGCTCTCTGCCGTGACAGGGGAGGGGCTGGATTCCCCTCTCCCCGCTCCGATCCACCAGCGCTGACTGGCGGAACGGACGGGGGAGGGGGCGAGTACAGCTGGCTCTGCCTCTAGATAGACAGAGCCAGCTGTCAGTCACGCAGCTGGGCGGATCCCGGCACAATTGTCGGGATCCGCTTCAGCTGCGGCGTCTCAGTATACCGCCAGAAGCTGCTCGCGGTATACTGCGGCGTCTCAGTATACTGCGAGCTACAGCTCGCGGTATACTGAGCCTAGTGTGACGGGAGGACACTAGTTTGTGTCCTCCCATTACCCTAAGGAGAACTATGGGGAAAAGACCCATATTAACCCCATAGTTCTCCTTTAAAGGGAAGTTTATTATTGTGGTCAGTGTCATTGTTGCCACAGTCACCAATTATTAATAATAATCGAGCCCCCGAATCGCTTGTATGAGCTGCCAGTAGGTGCGCCCCTCCCTCTGCACCGCTGTGCCGGGTGCATGCCCGGGACCAGCATGGCGGTTCTGTGACAGGGCATCAGAAGAAGATCAGTACATGAACTCCCTCCGTACTCCTCTCTGGTGTCAGAATGCAGGAAGTGATGTATATTACATCACTTCCACATTCAGCTGTCACACAGATGTCTGCTTCATCAGCTTCTTTGAGGGTCCCTAGCTGACATTAGGGGTCTTAAAGACCCCTGATGTCTCCATCAAGAGGACCTGTCACATCCTCTTTGCTATCACATAGGGGACTTCTTAGTCCCCTATGTGATAACAATAAAGTTAAGTGAAAAAAAGTAAAACAAAAATTAAAGTTGCATACTTGCGAAAACAAAGATTGCGCCGCTGCACATGTTACATATCAACACAAACGTCAGAGTGTGAACAATAATTGTAGGGCTGTTATTCACTGATAACACTAAACCAATAAGTGGTAAAAGCTTTTAACCACCTCCCGGCCGGCCGTTGTTAAAAAATGGCCGGCCGGGAGCTCTCTAGATCTGAGCGGGCATCTTTAGATGTCCGCTCAGCCACGGCCCCTTGCGCGTGTCCTGCGCAGTGCGTGCAAGCGGGAAAAGCCCCAAATTACAAAACAGGCAGCGGTGCCTGTTAACATACAAGTGATCGCTTGTATGGAGTGCCGATCCGCGTTGCCCTCCCCCCCCTCCCGCTGTCACTCTGGTCCTGGGCTCCGCTGTGCCGGTGCGAGCCCGGGACCAGCATAGTGCCTCTGTCCCAGGGGATCAGAGGGAGATCGTTACACGCTCTCCGCTGTCAGAATGCGGAAGTGTTGTATATTACATCACTTCTGCATTCTTCTGTAACTGTCCAACTTGAGAAGCTGATGAAGCTTTTTCAAGGGGGTCCTAGGTGACATTAGGGGTCTTGGAGACCCCTGATGTCTCCATAAAGAGGACCTGTCACATCTTTTGCTATCACATAGGGGGTTTTATTAGCCCCCTATGTGATAGCAATAAAGTTAAGTGGAAAAAAAGAGCGGCATTCGGCTCGGCTATTCTGCCCGGTACCTCTGTGGTACCGGGCAGAATAGAAAAACAGTTAAAAAAGTAGAAAACATAAAATAGAAAACGATTGGGCGGAGCTAGCAGTGACAGCTAGCTCCGCCCAACTGTTTTCTATTGGCCGGGCGGTTCTGCTGCCGTCAGATTAAAAAGAAGAAAAAAAACACCATATGCCACGGACGGGGCGCTACTCCAAGCGGCCACGTGACTTATGTAGATGGCAAGAGGGTCGAAAACCACTATCTGTCTTCACTAGACTGGAAAATAGCGATTAACGGTCCCCCTACTGCTCCCACCAACTGTCATGTACGGCGCGTGACGTAGGGCCGTGCAACAACACGCACCCACAAATACTAAGCTGCCACCACCCACAACTTATAGGCTTGTGGGGAACCTTTCCCTGGACTCTCCTAGTCCGTACACTCTGCTCTCAAGCAGACTGGCACACAGGCTTTGCAGACCACACACACTGCTCTCACTAGCAGTTACAGGTTAGCTAAACCAGGTACGATTACCTCTAGTGTTAAGATGCCCATACACCTTACAATTATCTGCAGATTTTCTGTGGACAGATGGAAAAAGTGCAACAGATTGGCCCAGGTGGAGATTACTCCATCCACACAGTTTAGTGTAGATGGAGGAATCTGTTGCACCTTTTCCATCTGACCACAGAAAATCTGCAGATAATTGTAAGGTGTATGGCCAGCTTTAGTATCTCCACTCCCAGTCTGCTGCATGCCGCTGGCCACCACTGGAGGGAGACTCACTTAACTCAACCTGACTGGACACACACACAGGCAGATGCAAATCTTGCATACAATCTGGTGTACTCTAATGGTTGTGTGGCAGCCTAAATAGTTTCCTCACGCCTACTACCGTAAGATCCCTTAAGCTATCCTCTAAGCTAGAATCTTGGCGTACCCACTTCTTCCACTGCCCACACACATCAGACACACAGATCCCTGCCTGGCAATGACTTATAACCGAGCTTCAAGGCACCGATGATACAATCAATCGACTATACACATACAGCACACACAACAGTCTCTTCAGATTCGTGCATTCTTTTAGAGCAATCAAAAACCAGCTTCTTATTTTATATTTAATAACCCTAGATGCATATAAAAAGATAATTACAAAAAGTTACAAAAAGCAGATGTTACAAAGGGAGGCACACATATATACAAGCCAACAGTTTGAAATAAAACGTGATAAAACTTACAGAAATTATGAATAATCCTGCTTCCGGGGTTGGATAGAAAAAGGTGGACGCACTCCCATGTGTGAATGGACCCCTTGAATGTGACAATTTGTAGGGTTCAGATCTCCATTATTATACTTGTGAAGATCAAAACCAGTTTCCCACCCCTGGAGATCAGCCAATCAGATCGAAGGGGCTGGAGAGGGAATATTACCCCCTGGGTCTCAGATACTCTTTTTCTATTCATCATCTTGGAACCCTCATAACTGTTTCCAGTTATGAACTATGGATCCGAAAGTGATGGCTCTGGTTCCAGCTATTGTTCTGCAGTCCAAACTCCGGCAATCTGCAGCTAACAGAACCCGAAATAACATAAAGAGACCCAATTATCAGAACTCTGCATTACGGTATGGTCGACCTCTGATGATTGGTGCCATTCAATTCACCTTGGTGCCACCGTTCTTTCCCTGAAGGTTCTACGATCATATCATGTATGGGACAGGAGTTATGACCTTTTTAAAGCATTTTGAACATTGAAATACACACAAGGGTGAGGTGACACCTTTTCCCTCTGGTGACCAAACACACCTAGAGACATTTTGTCTACAGACGTCAGGAAAAGAATATACATTGCATATGCATTGCTAAATTGTTCCCTGCTGGGGAAGCACAACAAACCTACATCTGAATTAATTAACACTAGGGGGTCTATTCACTAAGCTGCCGTAGGCAGCCGAGTGAATGACCGATCTGAAGTGAAGTGAGCCGAACGCTGTTCGGCTATTCACTTCAGGCTGGTACGGCTGATTTCAGCCGTACATCGGCTAAAATAGACCCATAGACAGTTAACAAGGATATACAGGTGAAACTCGAATAATTAGAATATCGTGCAAAGTTCATTTATTTCACTAATGCAACTTAAAAGGTGAAACTAATATATGAGATAGACTCATTATATGCAAAGCAAGATAATTCAAGCCGTGATTTGTCATAATTGTGATGATTATGGCTTACAGCTCATGAAAACCCCAAGAACCCCAACTCCACATCCTCAAAAAAGTAGATTATTACATGCAATCAATAAAACAAGGATTGTTTTATCTGATGTCATATGCTATGCTGATAACAGACACCATCTAGTTTTGACTATTATAAGTGCAATCGGCGCAAGCTAAAGGATGAAATGGTTTCTATGGTAACTAGCATATGACGCATCAAGCTTTCCAACAAAGAAATGCAGTCCCTTATTTGTGAATGGAAAATTAGCATACAAGGAAGTGCAGATTCTTATTTTTGTCTTATGAAACAGCCATTTTGCACATAACAAAATATGTTAGGACATAATTAGGACATAGAGAACACATCAGTCTCAGGTCTGTTGTCATTAGTACCAAGCTGACCAGCTAGCTTTACCTCTTAGACTATGTCTGCTTTACATTAAAATTGGGTCACAGCCCTTCTCTGCACAATATCTACTATAAAATTTCACCCCAGTATTCCACTGAAACAAAGAATGCTAAACTACCATGTAGATGAGATGTGGTATACCGTGTATTAACTTCATTCCTAGGCAGTGGATGTCATCAGTATAATTTGCCTCTTCATGCCTGTTTTCTTTCATCACTCACTGCTATGCTCATCTATCCTCATCTGATTACATCTCTGTAAGTGAATGCATTTTTTGTGATTACAGCATATTAGTAATATCCTATTTAAACTGGTGTGCCAAAACATTTTAGTGACAGTCATCTGGCAACAAAGGGGTTAAATACTTATTTAAAGCCAGGCTGTTAAATGTGGCATTTGGTTGTGACCTCCCTACTAATAAGGGGGAAGCATACTCAGCCATAGGCGGCTATTTTTCTTTGTCAGTGCATGGTCACAGTTTCATGTATTTATTCCATGCGTCACTTACCACAATAAACAATACACAATAATCAGCTTGCAAAGTGATAGCTGACACCAGGGGCGGACTGACAACACATGGGGCCCCCGGGCAATATAAGATTATGGGGCCCTCTTGTGCTCCGCCCATATACAAGCACCACCCACCCACAAGCTCCACCCACCCACAAGCTCCACCCACATATACATTGTTGTGTTACAGAATTAGTTCAAAATAACAGGTCTATTCACTAAAAGTTGAACTTAATTGCTGGGGAATTGGTAGAAGAATTATAAATCTAGACCAATATAGGCGAGTTGGAAAATGAGCTATTTTGACCTAGATTCTTCAGTTCTGCCAATTATCCTGGGTACATTTCCAGAGAACTGGTAGGAGAATTGACAGGGGAACTGACCAGCCAGCATATCTGCATTAAAGTGACACTAAACTCAGGAGATAAACCTTAAAAATACATTCAAGTACCTTAACTATGAACAATAATGTATCTTATTTGTGTATCACTTGGCTGTAGATCCTCCAATCATCTCTGAATTGGTGCTGACACTGTTCTTCCTTCTGGAGGGGGGCTACTCTTGTTCCCCATGGTCCCTGTGTGTGTTGTAAAGTAGTCACCACTCCAAGCTCACTCCCGGGATGGACTACAATCTCCATACAAATTAACAAACTGAATGTGAGATTGTAGTCCATCACAGGAGTGAGTTTGGAGCGGTGGCTACTGTACAACACACACAGGGACCATGGGGAACAAAAGTAGCCCCCCTCCAGAAGGAAGGACAGTGTCAGCACCAATTCAGAGATTGGAGCGGTGGCTACTGTACAACACACACAGGGACCATGGGGAACAAAAGTAGCCCCCCTCCAGAAGGAAGGACAGTGTCAGAGATGATTTGAGGATCTACAGCCGAGTGATACACAAAGTAGATACATTATTGTTAATAGTTAAGGTACTTGAATGTAAGTTGGTTTCAATTTGCAATAGCCAATAGCAAGCTGGCTATTGCCCCCTCCCTCTGCTGCTGTCAGTCAGCATACGAGGACCTGATGGAGAACTTCAGGTCCACCTCTGTTGATTGACAGCAGCAGTGGGCAGGTGCAATAGCTAGTCTGCCATTGGCTATTGCAAACTGAAATAGCCAATAGCAATCTAGCTATTCATTCCTCTGCCGTTTTTTTTCTTTTTTCTAAATGACGGCGGCCCCAATGTCGAGAAATAAATAGATAGCAGGGAAAGGTTTACTCTGCTAGATAAAGCAGGGTAAACTTTTCCAGGAGAAAAGGTTTCTCTCCTTTGTATAGCCGCTATCGTATAGCGGGAGACTCCCGGGAGAGTTGAGATGTCTGCTATTACAATATGAAATGCTTCCCCAACTGTAAAACACTCACTGTCAGAAACACCTTCATTGTTCCAGTTTAACCTCCTGTGAACTTGCTGCTACCTACGGCTCTACATAACCCTCCCAACCACTCCTTACATCTCCACTGCCTCCAGTTCATTTGAGATCTTACCTCCCTGCCTTAACATTCTACAGCCCTTCTCTGCTACAGTACCACCTCTTCTAGTGGTGGACCTAAGTAACAAATGACCCAGCAATACTTTAAACAGCAATAGCATTACTGTATAAAGTACTGCTGCTATTTGTAGTCCTCTATAGAGGGTGCCATTCTGCGTTGCTGCAATGCAGAATAGCACCTACTATAGAGGACTATAAATACCACCAACACTTTAAACAGCAATAGCATTAATGTATAAAGTTCTGCTGGTATTTGTAGTCCTCTATAGCAGGTGCCATTCTGCATTGCTGCAATTTTATACAGAGGCCCCAGGCTGTCGCATCACATACCAGGCTGCCTGCAGGTCCTCCGGCTCCTTTCTCAATATCCGGCGGCCGGTGTTTACCGACGGTCCCCCCATCTCTGCGCTGGCAGTAGCGTGCGTGGGACACTGGGGCCCCCCACCACTCCGCACCTACCTCTCGACGGCCCGCAGTGGCATAACCAGAGTAACAGGCGCCCGGGGCAGAACAAAATGTTTGCGCCCCCCCGGTGATATGTGGGGGTGTACAGGTATTTAAAGGGGTTCTAAACCCTCCCGTTTTTTTGCCTATATCTACTGCTATCAAGCAGTAGATATAGGCAAAACGTTTTTTTTAAAAACGCTTTAACAGCGCTTAACACTTACCTTGTTTCGGCTGCGCTCTCCCGTCCGAGAAAACGAGACTGATCTGGCGGCCGCAAAGCATCTTGGGGCAGGCGCATGCGCAGCTCAGATTCTCGGCCGGGAGGCGAGCAGAGCCACAAGGTAAGTCTATGGACGCGTGCACCCGCATGCAGACACCGCGGGATCAGAAGTGCCTGCTAGCAGAGAGGAGTCAGCGCTGGATCAGAGAGCCGCCGCACCCCTGGAGGGACAGTATAGTACATCCAAAAGTCTTCAGCGATATCCACCAATGTTGGTCTCCTCAGAGTGCGCGTAATGACACTGGTGGATATCGCTGAAGACTTTTGGATGTACTATACTCTACCTGGAGGAAGAGGATTAGTACAACTAAGTGAGGAATTTCCATTTGTCAAAGGAATTACATTATAGGTTAAATAAAACAGAGATTGGTGTCCGTGGACTTTCTGCTGTCCTTATTAAGGGCCCAGTAACACCATCAAGAATACGTTCCAGTGCGTTCGGCCTCTGGAACACACTGGCGGTGCATTGAACTCAATGGCCCCACAGCCCGCTGTGCGGATCGAATGTGCGGATCGAATGTGTGGCACATTAGTGCCTGCGTTCCGATCCAATGCGGTCTGCCAAAAATGCTGCAAGCATGCCCCCCTCCCGGCCAGGTTGCCTTCCAGTGCGTTCCAGAGGCTGAACGCACTGGAACGCACTCTTGAAGGTGTGATAGGGCCCTCACCCTCTATACTCTCCATGACCTCCACAGAGTCAGTGATAGATCCAGCAACAGTGATTTTCCATTATTTGGGAAGTGTGCGGGGCTCTCTGTATGTGTGGGATTGTGAATGGTTGTGGACAACGTTGTCAAAGGTTTTTAATGGGTAGATGGAATATGAACTTTCACTTTTTTGATGTTTGATTTTTTCTATTAAACTTTTTCATATTAAAATCACTAAGGCCTCCTTCACACCAGATGCAGTGCGTTTTGGGCCAATTCTGGCCAGAACGCACTGCCTCGCATTGCGGCCGGCTCACTTTTTTGTGGGGCAGCAGGGGGTGTGGTGGGCCATTGAAGTGAATGGCACCGTAGCCACGCCCTCTGGCCACAATGTGAACGGATGCACGGGATCGCAAGGCACATTATGCCTGTGGTCAAAATGCTGCAAGTACTATTTTGCTCGCACCGGACCGCAGGTATAATGTGCCTTGCGATCCCGTGCGGCCGATCACATTGTAGCCGCAGGTAGTGGCTACGGTGCCATTCACTTCTATGGCCCACCACACCCCCTCCTGCCCCACAAAAAAGTGAGCCGGCCGCAATGCGAGGCAGTGCGTTCTGGCCAGAATCGGGCCGGAACACACTGCATCTGGTGTGACTAAGCCCTAAAGACGTTTGGTCCCGGTCCTCTTCAGTTCAAACCTGCTGAACTAAATGGTGTTCTTGTAATAAAACACTGAATGGTTGAAACTTTCAAGTTCAGCTATTCTGTGTTCTGGAATGGTGAGTAGTCCCTCAGCCGTCTGACACTGTCCTCCTGGCTGGTGTGTCAGTTTACACGGGCGGAGGAAGCAGCACGGAGTGAACGAGAAAAAAAAACATTAAATCACTCACCTTGTCACAGACGTGCTGGTCTCCGTCTCTCTCTTCACTGTGAAGCTGCTGCACGCTGGGTCCTCACGCCTGAGGCCCCCAGTGCAGCCCCGTTATTGCCTGTCAGGGCATCCCCGTTATTGCCTGTCAGGGCAGCCCCGTTATTGCCTGTAAATCTTTAATCCGCCCACTGTGTCCCGCGGCTACCGCTATCTGCCCACTGCGCCGGGGGGGGGGCCCTGCCGATCCCAGCAGGCAGCAAACAAAATGACAAAGTGTAATGGGGGAGCAGGGGGACATGGGCCCCCTACTGGCCACGGGCCCTCGGGACGTGCCCGACTGCCCGAATGGTCAGTCCACCCCTGCTTACAACCATCGCATAATGAAAGTCGTGCGACGGTTGTAAGGTGTATGGCCAGCTTAAAGCACAATAATACACTTCTCAACGTTACACCTCCCCACGCACAAATAGAATTTCAACATTTCCCCCGCACACAAAAAATAATACACTCCCCCTTTTTAAAAGCCCCCCCCACACATAAAATAATACGCTCCCCCCCTTATTAATCTGCAGCAGACCTCACTATCACCCCCAGATCGATCCAGGCATCGATCCTGCTCACATACATTCTTTCTTTCGGCCGGAGCTCAGAACTGTCAGAGCTCCGGCCAAAGGAAGCCAGAGCTGACAGGAGCTGCTCTGCGGTCTGCATCCGACACAGATGCAGACCGTGGAGCTGCTCCCGCAAGTCATGTACGCGGTCTGCGATCGTGTGCCTGACATGTCAACTGGCTGTGGGCCACATAGTACCGGCTCGCGGGCCGGAGTTGGGCCGCGGACCGGTACTTGGAGACCCAAATTTCCACTCGCCCTCACCTTATTTTTACCCGCCAAATGCGAGCAGGCAAGTGGAAATTTTGAGCCCTGGTTTATAGTACAAAACGAATAACATTCGTTCCTTCTAGGATGCAGGTTTTCTGTGAAGAAGACTAGGGGGTCTATTCACAAAGCTGCCAAAGGATCTAGCCGTAGCTTTGGCCGATCCTTCGGCTAGCTTCGGCCCCAGGACCCCTGCGGTTCAGTAGAACCGAAGGGGTGCTGTACGGCCAATTCACTATAGCCCATACACTCCCAAACGTGGCCGAGCAGCTCAGTCGAGCCGAACGCATATGCATCGGCTACCGTTTTTTTTGACGGCAGCAGAGCCGTCGGGCAATAGAAAACTATTGGGTGGAGCTAGCTGTCATTGCTAGCTCCACACAATCATTTTCTATTTACTTTTTTAAAACTTTTTCAACTATTTTTGTGTTCTGCTCGGTCCCTCTGAACAGCCGAGCAGAACAGCCGAGCATCTATAAGAATAAGCCGAACAGCAGTGAGTAGCCTGCCGGAGGTTCGGCTCAGCCGATCCAGATGTTGGATTGGCTGAGTCGAACTCCTTCTGCACTTCGGGTTGGCTGAAGATGGCCCCCCCAGAGATATCGTGATTAAGTTCACCTACTACAAAAAACGAGGAATCCATCCTCTCTGCTGCCAGGGCTCGGAAGGAACTGCGGTTCCAGGGAAATTCCTATCAAATCTACGCAGATCTGTCCCCCACTACTATACAACGACGCAGAGAATTGAAGCCCTATCTTGATGTTCTACGCGCCAATGGCATTGCTTATCGCTGGGGATTTCCCTTCAAGCTCTTGTTTCCACGATCAGGGAAATCCTATACTGCTACTACCCCCAAGGAACACCGTAAGCTCCTGACTTCTATGGAACTGTTGCCTCCTCCCTCACCGAATTCATCGCCACTTACAGCGAGCCAGCGCTCTGCTCCCTTGAGCCCCCTGTGGGAAAGGAGGCAGGGGCGTCGCTCACATAAGAAGCAGCAATTGAGAGCACTCCAAGTTCCCTCGGACCTGACCTGAAGCTTATCCCTATCAAGATGGTTCTTTGTTCTCTGTTCTACTGCACTTCCGGCTGGACGTAGGTGTCTCTGGAACGTTCTCCCGGCATTGGTTTCCCTGTCTGACCGAGGAGTGAGCTATCTCGAATCATCTAGGTTTCATTAAGGGTTTTTTTTGTTCTAGTGTTCCATAATTAATACCAACGTGTGTCTCTCCATAGGGTGGCTGTTAGAGTCTGGGTGAGGATACCTTGGGGTCTCTCTCCCGGATTCTCATGTGCCCCGATTTCCTGGTGATGTGGCCTTCCGTACCTCCGTGGAGCGGCTTCCATTAGACACTCAAGTTCCGTTATTTTGCTAATTTATAGCGTATCAGTATATTCACTGGTTAATGATTGTTCTGTTCTCCAAGGGGTTTGGTGGACGACACCCCCCACCATGATGGGAAATAGGATAGACTACGCCTACCCCATTTCTTTTCCCACCTGTCCATTTGGACGGTTGAATACTATATACAGTATTGCTTTGTACTTTTTTTGTTTTGTCTACATTTCTTTTTTTTTCTGTCTGTCTTTATTTCTTACTTTTTCTTCCCTGAACCTTGCAGAC
Organism: Nanorana parkeri; assembly: GCF_000935625.1. Taxonomy (NCBI): domain Eukaryota; kingdom Metazoa; phylum Chordata; class Amphibia; order Anura; family Dicroglossidae; genus Nanorana; species Nanorana parkeri. The sequence continues at coordinate 192,657 of NW_017307798.1, forward strand.
AACTACTTCCTATGGATATACTGTATGTCCTAACCCTCTTCTCCTCCCCGACTCCCTCTTGTGGAATGAGGTTGGCACTGTGATATCTTTACTCCCTCCAGTTTTCCATGATGTCTGGTAAGTTCACACTAATTTCTCATAATGTACAAGGCTTGAACTCACCGGCAAAACACAATAAAGTGTTTACATATTACTCCTCTTGTCACGCAGATATAGTATGCCTGCAGGAAACCAGGTTTTCTACCTCTTCATGCCCACAATATTTACATAAACACTATCCTCAGTTTTACTGTGCTAACTTTCGGGAAAAAAAGCGAGGGGTGTAGGTGGCCTTCAAGAAAACCTTCCCCTTTGTGTGTGATAAACAAATTGCAGACCCAACGGGTCGATACATAGTTTGGCTGGGGACAGTGTTGGATGTGGAACTTACAACTGTCTCTTACTATACACCTAACACTCACCAACTTTGGTTTCTTTCACATCTGTTTCAGGTGGTTAAACACCATGCTAAGGGACTATTGTTCCTGGCGGGGGATACAAATTTGGTGCCCCACCCTGAACATGATAGAACTAAAAAAGTTGGTGCCCCAACTACAGCTCCCTCCTCATCACCTGACTGCCGTGCCCTTTCAACTATGCTTAATGATAACCGCTTAGTCGTTGTGTGGAGAAAGTTGAACCCCACTTGTAAGGACTACACCCACTTTTCTAATCCACACCAAATCTTTTGTAAAATAGACCACATTTTTACTGCGCAGCCGTTTTTGCCCTCATTTTCTTTAGCGAGAATCAATGCAGTTCCCTGGTCAGACCATGCCCCTAATATGGTAAACTTTGCGTTGGAAGGTAGCAGGCCTAAGCAGGGTCATTGGCGGCTTAACGACTCACTATTATCTACAGTTGATCATTTATCTCACATTGAGCTTTGTGCACGCGGTCACGTCGGGGGAAAAGACACCAAACATGTCAAGCCTTAAAATTGCGCACGTGCGGGAAAACTACATTACCCAAAATTGGCCATAGGCGACGCTTTAAAAGCTTTTACCGCTCATCAGTTTAGTGTTATCAGTGATTGATTGATTAAAATGATTGCTCTCACTTCGACGTTCGCGGTAATATGTAACGTGTAGCGCAATTGTCATTTTTGCGCGCTGGTGCACCAAGGTCTTTCCTGCCCTTGCGCGCAACACGCTGATGCGAGTCAGCCGTCCGTCCGTTTTTTTTCTACGGGCGGATGGCAACTGGTTAAGAAAAATCTAGAAACACTTTATGCCGGCTGGGAACCATTCCAGACCTCGGTTGCTGACACACATTTTGATACTATCCTTCTCCAGCAGATCTCTGGGGAGGTCCTGGATCTCTTAAACTCTAATATTCTGGAGGAGGAAGCCCTTGCCTCAATTACCCATCTTAAACCCTTGAAAGCCCCTGGTCCGGACGGCTTTTCAGCCTTGTATTATAAAAAGCTAGCCCCTATCTTGGCCCCCAGATTGGTGTCCATGTATAATTCTCTTAAGACAGTGATTGAGTTACACTCTTCCTCCCTCCTGGCCTATATTGCCATGGTCCTGAAACCTGACAAGGACGCCCTGGACCCAGGCAATTATAGGCCGATATCCCTATTAAATGTGGACATCAAGATTCTGACGAGCATTCTAGCCACTCGTATTAACACATTTCTGCCCAAACTTATACATGGCGACCAGGTGGGGTTTATACCCCGCAGACAAGCCAGTGACAACATTAGGAAAATAGCACATGTTATCGATATACTTCAATCTAGAGGCATCCCAGGCTTTCTGCTATCTTTGGATATACAGCGGGCCTTTGATTCTGTATCCTGGGACTATCTGACGTATGTATTACGTAGGTGGGGTATTGCTTTCCCTTTTCTGGGATGGGTACAAACTCTTTATTCCTGTCCTACTGCTCAAGTGAAGTATTTAGGAACTACATCCCCTACATTCCCTATAACGCGTTGCACACGCCAGGGTTGCCCTTTATCACCGGCCCTTTTTGCATTGGCAAATGAGCCCTTAGCACTCCTCATACGGTCCAACCCCAACATTAAGGGTATTGAATTAGCGGGTGTGGAATACAAAGCCAGCTTGTTTGCAGATTATGTAATGCTCATTCTCACCCAGCCTCATACCATTGTTCCGAACCTCCTCACTCTGCTGCATAGCTTTTCTGTGATTTCTGGTCTTACAATTAATTGGGATAAATCTGCTGCCTTAAATGTGAACTTGCCCTCACCCGTATATGACAGCCTACGTGATAACTATGAGTTCTCTTGGACAAAAAATTCTAAAAAATATCTAGGCATGCAAATCACACCTTCCTATGATACCTTATATGCTACAAACTATATCCCCCTTTTCCGAGCCATGCAACATTTGCTGGTCCAATGGCAGAACCACCACCTGTCGTAGTTCGGAAGAGTGGCAGCTGTTAAGATGACTTTACTGGCCAAACTCCTCTACTTCTTCAGTACCCTCCCAGTAGCGATACCTCCCTTTGCTCTACGGTCTCTGCAGCGGTGTATACTAAGATTTCTTTGGCATCCCATAAAAGCTAGGGTCTCCAAGTCTACACGGTATAAACATAAGAGGGACGGGGGCATTGGTTTACCTAACATACGGCCCTATTACCAAGCTTCCCAGCTCTTGCCTCTTATTTCCATCCACCAGAAGGATAATATACCACTCTGGACACTATTGGAGATCCCCACGTGTTTCCCAATACCGCTCAATGCTTTACCTTGGCTGCCTTTGTGTGACAGACCCAAAACATTAAGTCCACTTATGAAACACGACTTAAAGGTTTGGGACTCCATTAAATATTCTGCAGGACTTTTGTCCCCATATCTGCCACTTCTTCCGTTATTCTCCCAAACGTTGTTTAAACCAGGAGAAACTGATCCCTTGTCTTTCCGGTGGTGGTCAGCTAATGGGTTTAATATAGTCTATGATTTTTTTCGTTCCTCTAGTACAGGGCTTAAAATTTCCACTTGCCTGCTTGCATTTTGCGAGTAAAAATAAGGTGAGGGTGAGTGGAAATTTGAGAGCAGAGCAGCTCCTGTCAGTTCTGGCTTCCTTCGCCAGAGCTCTGACAGTTCTGAGCTCAGGCGAAGGAAAGAATGTCTGTGAGCAGCATCGATGCCTGGCTATCTGGGTGTGATAGTGAGGGCTGCTGCAGACCTCTGTAATCACTCACAGATAAATCAGGGATCGATCCTGCTCACAGCCTCCTCCCTGCAAAGACGTGAACAGGTGAGGGGGCTCGGGGGAAGGGGTTGAGTGTATTATAATTTTGTGGGGGGGTTAATAAGGGTGGGGGGATATTATTATTTGGTGGGACAACTGGTGGAGAGTAAGGTTTTTGCCTGGCTAGTAGTTCTAGACTTGACATTTTAAGCCTTGCTCTAGTATACCTACTTGGGTCTACATAAGAGAACGTAAGAGACCATCTGACACCAAGCTGTTTCGGTACCTTCAACTTCACCATTGGATTAAATCCTTAGCTACCAGGAGAGACCAGAAACATCCTCTCTCCTGTTTTGAACATCTATGTCTCTATTCCCCAGAGGGACCTGGACTGGTTACAATTTTATATTCCCAACTAAATAGGCTTTCGAGCCCTGCCTCTCATTCCTATGTCAGTAAATGGGAACATGACTTGGGCCACTCCTGGTTGGAGAAAGAACGGAAAAGCATGTGGCATAGTATTATGAGTTGTTCTCTAAATGTTACAAACGCAGAAGTAGCTTATAAAGTAATGATGAGATGGTACATGGTACCCTTCCCGTATTGCACGTATGCCTGGGACGTGTTCTGGATATTGCTTCCGAGCGTGTGTTATCCCTGGTGATATGATCCACATCTGGTGGAAGTGTCCGTTTGTGGCCACATTCTGGACAAAAATCTTTAAGTTAATGTACTTGATGTTTAATATTCGTATCACACGGGATATTAAATATGCCCTCTTTCACTACTGCATCCCAGGATTGAACAGACATCAAAGAGCTCTTTCCCATTTCATTTTTCTGATGTCAAAGCTAACAATAGCTGGTAGCTGGAAGAAGCAGTTGATACCCTATAGGGAGTTTGTTATGCTAAATGAAAGTTTAACGAGTGTTCTGCTTGATAAACACCCTAAATTCCTCAGTGTCTGGGAACCCTGGATAAGATGCCAACATCCTGACATGAACTGGTCTAGCTTCCATGGCATTTGAGGCCATTGGGAGGGAACTATGCAACTGGCTGTATTATAAATGATTTGCCAGTAATGTCCTTGGCTCCCGTCTTCACTGTGGTTTCGGGGCAGTTACACTGTATCTGTGAGGTTCCTTTCTTCAAATCTCTCTGTCTTACTATTTTTCCGAGCTGTGCCCCTTCTTTTCTCTTCTCTCTCTTAGAAGTTTCCATTTTTATTTACACTTTCAACATGATGATGCATAAATACTGTAAAGGTTGTTTACACAATATACACCTGTGCTACTAACTTTAACAGTGATTTTGTACCCTTCCTTATGCTATTCTTATAATTGCTGGGTACTTATATTCATTGTATAGATCAACATGATATATGGACTTTGTTTCTTATTATGCAGTGTCTTTGCTCAATACTTTGTAAACGGATTGTTGTATGTAATCCTCTCCAAGATTATATATTTTTATTCGAAAACTTAATAAAAACCTTGAAATTGAAAAATACAGCAAGTCCAGTTGCCTTGACTTATTTTTTACAGATAAAATAACATACTTCTAAGTGCTGCCCTCATCAGCTTCATATACTTACCCTTCCTTTGCTCTCACACTGTTGCGAGTACTGAAGAAAAATACCCAGTGCATCATGATGTAGGGTTTACACAAAACATCCTCTCTTTGCACCAGATGGCATAATGGAGCAGAGGAAGAGTGAATGGAAGGTGAGTATGTAAAGCCAGGGATAGCGGTAATTAACTTGTTGCTTTTCCTTGTATGGGTAAACAGACTCATTTTAAATCCTGAAAGTAAAATTGAGAGATTGTTAGCTACAACTACTCTCTCTATTGTGTTTCCTAGTGTTTCCATAAATCAGCTCCCCAATGCATTTATCATGTGGTATTTATACCAATATTTGCAAGCCAGCACTTGAAAATACTGGTTGTTGACAATGACCAATGATATAACAGTAATTCATAGGAATAGAAATGTTTTATTAGGTTTTATATATGTAGCCTTCAAACATGTAGTCTTTGTTTTTCATACCCTGCAATAATAATAAGCATATTTCAGTTATGTTCTAGGTAACAAAAAGAGATAATAGACAGACTTAACAAGTGTTGCAATGGAATATTATGAAGTTGTAAAAAGTGTACATAGATATATGACTATAACCATATAAACATGACATTAACAATGTTCTATACATTCTAACACACAAAAGTCTGTATTTAGTGGGACCACTTACAACACAATAGAAAATGATATGTGTCATGTTTGTGCTTTATGGTCTTTTAGATCTGCATGCCACTATTCAATGGAACTGGCTTGTGTATGTTCATTGCACATGCCTTCTATGATGTGCAACCCAACATTGGGGGAAAGAACGTCAAAGAAAAATAAATATTCTTACCATACATAGGCTCTTTTCCTTTTTTAAATGAGAAATATCCCTACTATCATAAAATCCCCTCTTCTATCATACGTACACATTCACTGCAGTGACGCGTCATACAAGACGGACAATAATAGTGAACATAGGGCTGGACCCCTCATAAACAAGAAATAGCAAGAAATCCAAAAGTTTCTATTCCAATTAGGACAGGAGGGTTATTCTCATATGGTTCTTTACCTTTCCAGCATAATAACCACACAATTATCCCCAACTATACAAACTTTAAATGTGTTCAATTTTCTTTCAAGGCACAAATTAACAATTAACATTTACCGGTATAATAAATGAAATGCTTTAAGATTTCTTTAAAATACAAATAATATATTAAACAGGAATTGGGAGGAAACTGTGTGAATTAAACATTTTGTGGGAGAAAGGCGTAATAAAGTGTAGTGTAATGTGTACTTCTGTTGCATCCTTCGCTAGCTTCTTTAATTAAAGCAATGTGCAATGACTGGAAATGTGCATGTAACAGGAATGCTGCAGTATTTTGACAGCTCTGTAAAAAAACACTACCGAGATATGTTTAAAATGCATACGCAACTTTAATACTTTATGGAGTTGTTCTTTATAGTTTTAAATACAATTTTATATAATTTTCTTAAGTTCAAGTACATATGGGAAGGAAATGTACTTATTTATTAAGTGTGCAAAATGAAAACTGTCTGTGCTGCTGACAGCCTCCATTCAGATTCAGGTATCAGATCCATATTATGACGTAAGGCTGTACATAATATAGTTCTTATTCTGTACATATCAATAAAGAAGGCTTTTAAACCTGTTAAAATGAAACCACTAAACTAGCATATAAATAAAGCCTTGCATTTGCAGTGGTCTAAAATATCATTATACTAGTCTCATCCTTCCTTTTTTAGGATCTGTACACACATGCAGCAAGCATCCAGTGTGGCAAGTGTTAGCCAAACATATTTTAGATTATTGTTGTTGTAAGGATAACTATAACAAGGAAATGTCCATGCATATCAGGACTGGACAGGATTCAGGTGCCAGACAAACAATGTGCTTTAAAAAGCATAGCTGATCTATTTGAAGTCAGTGGATGCTCAGCTTAACAATAATAAAATATCAAGCTTTCTACAAGATTTGACTGAATTCTTCATTCTATAATATTTTGTTCAGATCTGTTTGTTTCAACAGCTCGTTCATGCACATGTTGGATACAAAAGTGCAACCAGCATGTGTAACTTGCAGACCAAAAGGCTGCTAAATGAGTGCCATAGTGTCCCAGCCATCAGGCAGGCAAACATCAATAGGGCATGAGGCAAACCTTTAAGTTGGCTTCTATGCTTTGCGGAATTGACACAATGTACATTTTTACTTAGGTACCAATATACCATTCTCAGAGAATTGTTTTACAGGTGTGAGGAATACAAAGCATCTCATATAATTTCCTGTCTCTCTCTGGACATATTTTCAAATCGTGCCACAATACACTATATTTTTGGTGCTAATGTTGAGTGAGTTAGTATTCCTAGGTCCTGTCTCGATGAAAATGCATAGGTTGGTATAAACATATGTACTTTAGTTCCAGTTTCTAAAATATACCTGCCCCCAGTCGGTACAGTGAGAAGTACATGTTCTTTTTGTACGTATTGCTTGTGTGGATACCTTCTTCTTTTTTTCTATAGACACTTTTCTTTATCTTACATCCTCTACAAATACCCTTCCTGTACTGTGCTGGCAAATCTCATTATCAGTTGTAAACTAGGTTTAAAAACCGTCTGTCCTGACAAAGGGTTAATGACTTAGAAGCTTGGCTTCTTTCTTGTATGTTGATGAGAGGAAGCTCAGTCTGTCCCTCGTTCTATGGGGACATCCAGAGTTTTCTGTCACTTTAAAGGAGAACTATGAGGTGAGTGATTTTCACTCAACCTTATAGTTCCAGCCGACGAGTGATAATTAAACTGTCACACGTCGGCTCAATACCGTGTTTCCCTGAGACACTGTCTTATATTTTTTTTGGCTAAAAAAAACACACTAGGTCTTATTTTCGGGGTAGGACTTATTTTATTTTTTTAATGTACAACAAATTCACACTTATTCATGTAGAAAAGTCTACATGTATTCATGTACAAAAATATGGTGATCAGGACAATCAGGGGTGCTGTACCTATCCAAGAGCAATTTGCTAACCAATCGTTGACCAAAATGAGTGAAGCGCACTTTCACTATCGATTCCTCACAGGCGGAGTGCATTTGGCATCACTCCGCTTGTGACAGGAGCCGGCGCTATAGAGGAGGCATCGGCTTATGCAGCTCTGCTCCCTCCGGTGCCTCCTTGCTTCCTCTAGCCCTGGCTTAGTTGGCAATGCTGATTCCATCCTGCATCTCCCACAGCTTTTTGTCGGGGTAGGTATTATATTTTAGCAATTCCCAAAAATAGTACTAGGTCTTATTTTCGGGGTAGGGCTTATATTCGGGGAAACAGGGTAGATCTCGATCATGTCCCTGCAGAGAGCCAGGGGAGGGGGCGGGTAGTACAGCTGGCTCTGCCTCTAGATAGGCAGAGCCTGCTGTCTATTACGCAGCTGGGTGGAGCTCGACAGTAGCTCGCAATATACTGAGCTCTAGATCACGGGAGGACGCTAGTTTATGTCCTCCCGTGACCCTTAGGAGAACTATGGGGAAAAACACTTACCCCATAGTTCTCCTTTAACATTTTAGAGAAAAGCTTCCAAAGGCCTGCTACACAGACACATTGAAAAGCTAAGAGTTATTTTTAGGTATGATGTGTGAATAGGAACACATAAGTACATAGTGGGGTTGTCTCAAATTTGACTGCAAAAGTGGAAATATACTTTAAAATAAGCCCTAACTGACCACTGTAGCTGCTCAACTTCACAGCATAAATAGTAAAGTTATTTCTCACCAGAACAGCTCACCCCGCTCCCCTGATCTGTGTCTACACTAAAGATCCAAAGAATAGAAGGCTTCCAAGTCACTGTTGGGCGGGGGAAGCAGGTTAAGTTGAGCTGGCTTAAAGTAGTGTTAAACTCTCAAACTTTTTTCAATGATAATTCCAGATCAAACAAACATACATTGCCCAGTAAAATATTTCTTTAAATTTTTTCCCAAGCAATTACAGTCATTATGTTTCCAAACAGCTCCAACTCTCTCAACTCGCCCTCCCTAAACTTCCTGTCCAGTTCAAGATTACAAGGGACAGAAAAGTCTCCAGCAGCTGACCATCTACCAACTCAGAGAAGGGAGGAGAAAGGAGGAATGGCTTGCCCTGCTGTGCATGTGTGTTTATGGAAACAAAACAGCTTACTAGCATATAAAAGGGTGGCCTCATAGGACCTTGCAAGGGAAAGGAGGCTCCCTGAAACAGGATATCGGGACCAGTGATTCTGTAGGAAACTAAAACTTTTAAACATCAAGAAGCAGCTTCCATTGTAAGTTATGTAATCAGCATTTGAAATAGCCTGAAAACCTTTTGACTTTAATATCACTTTAACTACCTCCCGGCCGTCCGTTGTGTATACACGGCCGGCCGGGAGCTTCTTGGATGTAACTGGGCGTGTATACACGTCCTATTACATTCGCCCACTCGGGCGCACCGTACGGGAAATGCCCGTTATTTGAAAACAGGCAGCGATGCCCGTTAATATACAAGCGATCCGCCGGCTAAAGAGCCAGCGGATCGCTTGTATGAGGTCCCGTGACGTGCGCCCCCTCCGCGGCTCCCCCCTCCCGCTGTCAGTTTTTTGCGATTTCGCGAGTGCGCGCAATTTTTAAGCTTGACATGTTTGGTGTCTATTTACCCGACGTGACCCCGTCTTTTATATTTTACCAAAAAAGTGGGTAATATTAATTGTTTTATAACTTAATGTAAAGAAAAACCTTTTTTTTCCCCAAAATTTTCAGTAATTTCTCCTGAATATAGTAAAAAATAAAACCCCCAGTGGTGATTAAATACCACCAAAAGAAAGCTCTATCTGTCCCCAAAAATTTTTATAAAATTAATTTCAGTACAGCGTTGCATGACGGAATAAATGTCAAAGTACTGCAGCGCTGAACACTGAAAAATGGCCTGGCCAGGAAGGGGGTCTAAACACCTGGTCTTCAAGCGGTTAAAGAACATCTTCAGTGCTTCTATTATGAACTTTGAAGATTAATTTCTCCACACTTGTGGCAGCTACAGAGTTCAGGAACTGCTTGTTAAGAATATGTCCATAGACTAGCTACAGATTTGCTTCATTTTTCCACGACTGTGGGTTACAACATAATCAGGCAATGTACAATGAATGGGGTCTGCACTGCAACGGTTATTGTGCTTTGAATAAAAAAAAGCACACTGGTTAAACAGTGAGTGCACTCTAAATAGGAAATGTACAGTGACTGGAGATTGCACAATAAAGGTTAATTGTACATCAAATAGGAGAGGCACAGTAAAGGGTTAGTGTGCAGGGGATGTCGGCTGCACAGTGAAGGACTAATGTGCATTGAATGGAAGTAAAGGGAAATGTACTGTGGTTGGATTCAGTTCAGTACAAATCTTATGGTACACTTATACAGCGGTGGGGGATTATTAACTATTACCTCCGGGTATGGTGTGTGCTGTTATGTATACTGAACTAGATATGATTTGCTTTAGTTTGGTGCCTTTGCACTTTCTCCACAGTCAGTGGACTCAAGCGAGGGCACAGCAAGTGATCTCAGCTGCTCCTTAGTAAATATGGAGAGGGAAATTTATCAGACCTGAAGAAGACAAAATCTGGAGAAGCTATGCACAGCAACCGTTTCATTTTCAAATCTTAACTGAACAAAATGGAGAGAAGCTGATTGGTTGCCCTGGGTAACTGCTCCAGATTTTGCCTGCTCCAGTTTTGATAAATTCCCCTCAAAGTATTTAGTAATGCCTTCTTCCTCCTATTGACTTATGACTTATATTATAGATTCCTGTGTTCATAGTTAAAGTGACACTAAACTCGAGAGTTAAATCTTAAAAATGCATTCAAGTACCTCATCTATTAACAAAACTATCTTATTTGTGTATCACTCAGCTGTAGATCTCAATACAAATTAGTAAACTACTGAGCTTGGAGGCTCGGTGGCTACTATACAACACACACACGAACCATGGGAAACAAAAGTAGCCACCCTCCAGAAGGAAGGACAGTGTCAGCACCAATTCAGAGATGATTTGAGGATCTACAGCCGAGTGATACGCAAATAAGATACATTTCTGTTAGTAGTTAGGACCAGATATTCCCATGCTGCACTAGAAATATGAAGTAAATAGTCTAAATGGTTTATATTGGCAGCATCTTCAGACACACATCCAGTGTGATGTTTGCTTCTATTTATATAGCCATTTTCATTATATCTATACTCATTCTTAGCCCCTTTTTGATTACAATAATCGGGCTTCCTTATAGAAGGGGTTGACCTAGAAGAAAAGCTTTTGGGCATCTGTCAATGGTTTTTTGTTTTTTTTGCTTCAAGCAGGTTTTGCATTTCCATACAAGTCTCTGTGGATGCCAAACACACTTTAAGGAGGTCAACTTTAGGTCGAATGCACCTGTCAATAAATATTAAATGATTTAAATCTGATGTCAATGTGATGCCATCAACACTCAAGCTCAAAGTCCGTTGACAAGGCCCTAAATTTGGTTAGCCCAAAGCTTCTTTGATGCGTGACCAATCCCTATAAATAGCCAAGGAATAAACAAAGTGTCTGGTTACTTCATGGCATTGCTTGCTCTCCAACTATTAGGACTTTATCTTTTTTTACATTTCATATTATATGCCTATACTGATGTCAAATATTGATTACATGTGGATTTAGCTCATGGACTATTAATTCATACCAAAAATGTAGATTATATGTTCCTTTTATATTATTTATTGCATGACTAGAAAAACATGGGACTTGCCTCCGGTCGGACTATCCCTAAACCCCCCAATAGTCATGAACCAGCAGATCTGTAACTTACAAAACATATTAAAATATTAATACTTCAATATATACCTCATTCGTTTATTGTGCTTTATTTTCTGTTCATATTTATTTGGACGTTTTTTACTTTACTCATTGAGCTTTTTATTCTAGCACTGTTTGTAGAGTGAAATGTTACTGCACTTACTGTCACCAGATATATAAGAGCCTATTCAATGCATGTCAGTGTGGATTAAATGTTATACAGTATATGTGGGAGGGAATGTGTTTGTAATATAGCAGACCAAAACCCGCCTTATTCATTAAACGTGTTTGCCTTATAGTTTATATCGTTGTGAGTATTTGGAAAGAACTATATACATTGTGCTTGCTAACAAGCTTTATGGGCCTGAGCTATTAATAGGATTTGTACATGTAGTTTTGGAAACAATTAAAGTTAGACATCTTGTCACATCTTTTTCCCTTTAAACTCATAGTATCAGTATTGACATTATAGTGATAAAATATGTATGCTGCTAAATACATGCTTCATGAACAGCATAAGGTATTGATTTCTACACAGCTATAATGATCACTACTACAGCATTTGGCACTCCTCTCTCTATATTTGTGGATTTGATTATATTTTAGAATAAGGATATAACAATATATATTGTCTACAAAGTCAAAACATTCATTGGCTGTGAGATGGGTATCTGTATTACATTTCAGGCTCATATGATCTAGCATGTGCTGATTTAAGATTACAATATGACAATGTAATGATTATGAAACAATTTTTCTGTGCAAGTTTGTTTTTAATATTTAAGTTATTGTGGTCATTGCTTTTGCAAGAAAGGTTGCAATATATTTTAGAAATACTTTCTGTTTAAAATGATAGGCTACAGCAAGGTCCACAGTGGCGCTGAGTGACAGAAAGACTAACAATGCTGCAGCGGACAGTGGTGTTACTAACTTTGAGATACGCAATTTTGTGACACAAGAGTTGAATATGATTTAAATTCTCTGTTGAATGATTTTAAAGAAGAAATTCTACTGTTAGAAACTGTTGAAGGTGAATCAAATTGATACCTGAGGGCATTTCGGGTTAGGGAAAAAAACAGACAGAAATAACACCTACAGGGAATAAGTCACTTTGTTTATTCAGGGCAAAGTGACAGGTCAGCTTGATTGCCAGCCCCACCAACACTTGCCTTCTCTGTGCTCCCCCACTACCCTGTTTGCTTGTGGGAGTGCCGAGTCAAATCCCTGTGTCACTTGTTGGAGCTTACACAGGGTTACTGGCTTCTCTCTTTCTCCATGTGACAGTGTTTCTGCCTGGCGGTTGGCTGATTAGGTAATGCATTCTGGGAAGAAAGCCACAAGGTCATATGTTCCCCCATACCCAGAAGTACTGGGTGTTTCCAATCGCTCTGACAGACAAACAGAGCAGCGCAGTTAATATAAGTGCTGCAGGAAGAAGGGTTAATAAGAGAACCTGTAGGTCTGTCCAGAATGTGCACTAGATTAACTGATCTTAATGAACATTTAAAGTGTAAAGTGTTGGCTGGCTGGCTGAGAACTTGGTAAAGCATCTGATTCCCTGGTGCAAAAGGTTTACTCACAACAATACTAAACATGACTGTAAATAAAAAAATATACCACTGTATGTAATAACATATAAAATGCATACTAAATATAAGTAGATTTTCCAATGCTTTCAGAATTCCTTTTAGAATGGGAAAAAATATTAAGCCATATACTTTTCCTGCTGGTTATTTGATCATTAGTATAATGGTGCAAAATGGCCGATTTTTCATACTTGAGATCTCATAAAGTGTATCTAAAGCCATCTGTGTCCCTTTAGGGAGATTTCACTTCCTTTACTGTAGACTCAACAGGAAGTGAGAGGATAGTGTTCCAATGCAACCCTCTCTTAGACATTTATCACCAGCAAGTGTCTCGAAAGATTAAGTTTAAGAATTAGGTGAGGTTGTAACCTCTCACCACTCTTATACTTTAAAATAGCAGCATATAAAATGACAATAAAACAGTAGATGATTGCCAGTTCGCAGAGTACATATTTTATATACGCAGTGCATATATAAAAGAGTGTCAACTAACGCTTAGATCTGTAGCAACATGTGCCAGTTCTTGGAGTTCCAAAGAAGTCAAAAGGTCAGTTACTAAACTACATGTGCATTGGTCAAGAACACTCCAAAATTATAAAATATGTAAAAGGGGAAATTCTCAAATATAATGGCAGAATTTTTCAATATTGGATATGCAATGGAGTTTATTTACTAAAGGTACATCTACCCCACTGCAATCAGCAACACGGAATGGTGGTTTAAAGTTTATGGACAGGAAAAGATGGACATCAAACAGATCAGTTGATAATTGTAACAAAGGTAACATTTTAAAAATTACTATAGAATTGAAGCAGCACCTCTGTGACCAGGCCTTAAAGAAAATCTGTCACTTTTACACATTTGTGGCTAATCACAGGTTTTCTTTTTTTCTACTGCACTCCTTTGCTGCTCTCCCTTTCCTTCTTGGATCCAAGTAGCCTGAACACTATCACATGGGGGAGGGAAGAAGGTGATTTGGAAAGACCACCTTGAGCCCCGACCTATTGCTCCTGCAGGTGAATAATGCAGCACAGGGATAGTAAACATCAGCGAGGGGAGCAGCAGGTGCTCCTTCAAGCAACCTGTCACTCTGCCCTAGCTGGAAAAAAATTACAGATTCTTTTTTTAGCAAAGCTGCATAAAACTGAAATTCAGAATCTGTGTACACTCTTGACCAGTGAACAAACCTTGTGCGATTTAACCAACACATGAACTCCTGGTAATGCTATAAGTAATATAAGTTCTGGTATCACCTTATTCCCTACCTCTAGCAAGGTGTATGTTTGAAATCAGCCAAAAATAACTTCAACCCGCTTCACCCTTCAACTGTTACTAACAGTTAAATATAAGAGATCCGTAATAGTATGGGCAGCCGTTTTGTGCTAGTCATAAGGTCACATGCAGATTGTTCTGCATGGTCATGTAATGACCAAGGAATATGATGCCATTTTAAAAACTAGATACAAACTATGGTGCTAGCACAATTTTCTTATGATATTCCCATTTCCAGGGTATTTCCCCTATTCACTTTGCTGAAACTTCAAGATGGCAAAAAAATTCAAGATGGCAAATGGCTTCCATATCACAACACCAAAATAGCACGAGCTATATACTGTATACTCCATTCTCCTTCATCCCTCAAATGAAAGAATGGCACATTTGACTTCACACGATTCAGGATCTGCATGACATCATTCCAAAGAAGGACTAAAGTTCTGAAGCCAAGGGTTGTCCTGCTCCTAATGAGTTAGGGGCAGAACTACCATTTGTTTGCCCACTCCCTACATTATCACACACATAGCAAGGTGTTCAATGCAACAGATATCTTTTCCCCAACTGATTGTAAAACAGCAAAGTTTGCAGCACACTCATAATTTAATTGATAGTATATGATGACTGTATAGAATTGTTGCCATATGCTTTTATTAAAAGTATGGGTACACTGCAACTGTGAGAAGATTTTGCTTTCATTCCTGTTTTCTGCAGCTGTAGAGACCAGCTATTTATTGATTTAAGCATACAGTATAAATAGAATATATTCATTCAGAAGAACAATTCACTTTAATGCTGGTCCATCCCTTTTCGTGTTAGGTCTGTGGAATTGTGTTGTTCTGGGATGATGCGTTTTTGCCGATAATAAATTGTTTCAACGACTGGGTAAAACATATTTGCTGGGATGTTTGTACTTTTAGTGGCATCTCTTAGAACTGCACATGATTTTGTTCCTTTTAGGCTAAATTCACACTGGCATTCCTCCTAGAAGATTATCTAAACGCAGGAGAACTTATCTGGGAAGTATAAACAACTGTTATGCTTCCCAGATCACGTTCTCCTGTGTTTAGATGTTCCTGATTTAAAGCGGGTTTAGCCGCATTTACATGCGTTTAGAGTTTCCATCCAGATCCAGGATGCACAGAATTCTATTTTAGCTATAAGCAGTTAAACTGACTGCACCTAAATGTGGGCAAACACTTAGTTTAAATCAGTGGTTCTCAACCTGTGTAACCTCAGGATCCACATTTGTCCTTGGCCATTAAGTCGCAACCCAAGTCGCACTGCGGTGGAACGCAGGGCATTAGGGTACTGCACATTCTGTTGCGGCTGTACGAACTGTGGGTGGGAGGATCATTTGGGGTACAACTCAATGAATGACAATGCAACGCACCTCCCATACCAGAATGCACGGTAGGTGCGATTGTGTGGTACAGTTTGACACACTGTACTAGTGTGAACGAGCCCTCAAAAACACTGACATACATGTAGACATACAGACACATTCACACACACCCTTCTTTTTTTTTTAAGGTCCACCCAATCTCCCTACCTTACTAGAACTGGAGTGGATCCTCAGCCTGGGGTCCAGTGTGGGCTGCTGTGACAGAGCTTTATCCATATGTGCATACAGTTGTACAGCTCCCTTGCACACCCTGTAGAGTTTCCAGGAGCCAGAATGTGACGTCACTCTGGTCCAGGCACCTCTACATGACAAGCAAGGGAGCTGTAAACAATGCACGTATGGATGGAGCTCCCTCGCGGCCATAGCCCTAGCCTGCCCCACCTAAAGCTGACAATTGGCGCTGAGCAGCATATTGTGAATGGCTGCTTGGCGCGAAAACTGACAGTACTGCGCTAGGGGAAGGCAGAGCAGCCTCTCACCTAGAAAAGTGGAAGGCATGTGGTGACACACTGAACACAGTGTCGCGACCCATTTTTGGGTCACCACCCACCAGATGAGAACCAAGGGTTTAAATAATACCATTGAAAAAGAACTGGATGCATTTATATGCATTTAGTCATGTCCTCTAAACACAGGTTTGACACTGCCAGTGTGAATGAGGTCTTACTCTGTTACAGCACCACAATTGTCCTCATAAGGCTAATAGTAAGCCATTTTGTGGGAGCGCGTCTTTTTTCTTTGATTACCATTTCAAAGAATGGGTAAGTTCACAAAGCCAAAATCCTGTTACAAAAGATGATAAAAGTACTGTTGCATCAGTGTTCTTAACAAAATTTCATAGTATGTAGACTTGAAGCAAAACATGTAGTTGCTGCCCATTTATTGTGCAAGGCAGATTGTATATGCCTGTGCAGTCACAGTGTTAAGATGCAGCAAGGGATTGTAATTCTCTTCGAAATAAAGGGAAACGCTTTTATGACCTTGCACATGCAGAACTGAAATGAATGTTCCAGGGTTATGTACTCTTACATGAGACTGCATTTCCCCTTAATTTTGTCTGCCCTCTTCTGCTTGCTGGACCTTTTGCCATCAATATTTAGGCTCATGTTTCTCCTTTTCTCCAAGTTTAGTAGCTCTTGAAAAAGTTCCTTCACATTGTAGTTCATCTTAGCTGAGGTCTCCATGAAGGCACATTTCCACTCTTTGGCCAATGCCTCGACTTCTTTTGTATCCACTTCACGCTGTGTCTCGTCGCACTTGTTTCCCACCAGCATTACTGGAATGTTCTCTATACTACCTTTGATCTGCAGAATCTGCTGATAGATTGGCTTTAACTCCTCTATTGACTGTTTGCTGGTGACAGAGAAAACTAGAATAAAGGCATGACCCTTGGAAATGGAGAGTCGCTGCATGGCTGGAAACTGGTGGCTTCCAGTTGTGTCTGTGATTTGCAGGGTACAGACACTTTTGTCACAGCTGATGACCTGGCGATATGTGTCCTCAATAGTGGGAATATACGTGTCTCGAAATGTTCCTTTCACAAATCGTAAGACCAAAGAGCTCTTCCCTACACCTCCTGCCCCAAACACCACTACTCGATAATCATTACTTTGTTCTGGCATTTTAAGAGCTTGTTGAGTCCTAGAACAAAGAGAGAGAGAGAAAAAACACACACAACAAAAATCATATATAGTGTAATGCATGATGTACAGTACATATCCAAAGCTGTGAAGTCATACTACATTGTAAATATCAGAAGGAAAATTAGAGAAAAATCAATACTTAAACACACTATTCGGACTCTAAATAGAGTGTACCTTTAAGCTGTCCTGGACTCTTTAGAAGCAAGTTCATCTGCTTCATTTTCTACCTGTTTGTGACTTTTTAAATGTTCTAAAATGTCATCATTTCATGTTTGGTTAATTTGAACATTCATAAACTAGGGGGTCTATTCACAAAGCTGCCCAAGGATCTGGCCCTAGCTTCGGCCGATCCTTCGGCTAGCTTCGGCCCCAGGACCCCTTCGGTTCAGTAGAACCGAGGGGGTGCTGTACGAGCTATTGACAATAGCCCGTACAGCTCCCGATCATGGCCGAGCGGCTCAGCCCAGCCGAACGCATATGCCTCGGCTCGGCTGAGCCGTAATCTCAAAATTAATTTGAGATTATCCAAAATCCTATATTCTCCTGCAGTGCAGTTTTTTGTCATGTTTTTCATGTCCCCATGACAATGATCACAGCAAAGTGTTCGATATGCTTTAGTTTTTAGTAATGTATGTAGTGTATGACACTTAATAGTGTTTTAAGAAAATCTTGCTAAAAACCTTTTTCTATATAATAGTCAACAACACTGTCTGTCCATGCAAGTTTATGGAGTTAACAACAAACTGTTGTCTAAACAGCTAATAGGACATAAGTTATGCTACATGCATGTTCATAGGATATATTAATTTACTCAGCACAGTCAGAGGGAACATTCTGTTAGAATTTCATGGTCACTGAAGCACAATAGTGGGGAATGTAGGCGACAGTATACAGAGGTGGCTAACTGCAAAAGTTTCTGTTCCACCGTGATGGCAGTGAAAGGGTTAAAGATAAACATACGATCTCCACAAATTATGAATGAACATGAACACTCAGTATAGGTGCTTCCTGTTCATTTATAACAGGGGCTGCAGAAAAAGAGATTGAGGACACTGTGTTCTCAATTTCTTTTTCTGTTTTATAAGGGAAATATCAGGGGTCTGTTTAGACCCCCAATATTTCCCCAGAGCCCCCTATAGTAAAGTAAAAAATAAATAGAAATATTTAATAAAAATAAATAAGTACAAATAAAATATTTTTAAAAAATTTGAAAAGATTAGAACATTTTTTTGTTTGGGTTTCAGTCTGACATTTATGTTTATTTTCGGTTTTGTTTCGGTTTTGAAAATTTCATTTTGGTGCACCTCCAGTTAAAGGGAATCTAAATTGGTTTGAGGGGAATTGTATTTCACATTTTCTTTATTTTCTTTAAACCAATGTAATTTATCTTTGTTTCATTGAAACTGTTTCATTTCAGATACTCTATGGGGTTGATTTACTAAAGGCAAACCGGGTTGTTCACTTTGCAAGGGAATTTTGAGGTAAATCTCTGCTGACTCTTATTGTCCAATCATGTGCAAGCAAAAACACAGTTTTTTTACATTTCATGCGATTGGGTATTCTTTGCAATGCGAGCAGCCTATTTGCCTTTAGTAAATCAACCACATTGCTAACTTATTTGTTTGCACAGGGGATTAAAAAAAGGAACCATAGTAACGTGCTATAATAAAAAATATCACTTAACAAAATTGCGTGCTGGCGGCATATAAAAATGCCAAATATTCATATGAAACGTTTAATATTTACCTGACCAAACTATTTCTTTTTTTTACTTTTAGTCCTGACCAAATTACATTGAGAGATAAAATATTAACCAAACCAATATGCATTCCTTTTTAGATTTCTTTGATTTTTAAAAACATAAGGTAATTACTTGTCAAAATATGGGATCTCAAGATTTGCTGTATTTGGCAGTACTGTATAAATAGATAAGGATTTGTCTTTTCAGTCTTTCACAGGTAGGCTCTAAATGATGCATGTAAAACATTTTCATAGGGCATATATGGTTCAGTAAACTTTTGAGTGTGTAATCGGGGCAAATAAATTTGCTCTCAATAGTCAGAAATATTTTTTAATGGGAAATGCTGTCTGAAAGAAGAACTCCGGGGAAAATTATTATTAACCCTTGCAGTGGGGCTACCCCACACTGCAAGAGTTAAGGGCTTGTTTGTGTCTAGGGATGAAAATAAAAAAGATTTGCCTGATCCTTCGATATGACTGGCCCTGGAGCCTCTCTCTCCTTCTGCTGCAGCGGTCTAAGGTCCGTAAATCATTACGTTCTATACAAAGTGCATAGGATGTGACAATGCCGAGGGACATGCCATGGCTGCGGCGTAGGAGGGACTGGTGTCACAGCCGGCCGGCTTCGAGTGGCGGGTGAGTATAACTTTGTAATTTTACACCCTAGACCAAAACAAGCAGTTCACATAAGCATATAAAACAGGTGTATGTTTTGTTTTATAGCTTTCCAAATTCTGCAAAGCAAATGCCTGTTTCCTAAGGCCTGGTTCACACTGAGCCTTTTGTAGTGTTTCTTCTGCCCTAAAAAACGCTCAAAGAATATGCCCCTTATTGAAAGAATGAATGCCCCCATTCATTTCTATGGCCCTGTTCATATCTAAACGTTTTGTCGCAATAAGAAAAATGCCTGTCGCTGGAATAAAGTACATGAGCTTTTTTTTGGCATATTACAGCTCGTTCTGACAAGGAAAGAGCTTTGCTATAGCGTTACATGAACCCCTTAGTGACCGAGGCCTTTTTTTAGTTTTTTTGTACCCATGATATAGTCCACATTTTAGGCCTGAAAATTACTTCAACCCCCCACACATTATATATTTTCTGAAAACCAAGACCCTGTAGAATAAAATGTTGGCAGTTTAAAAGTTTTATGTTGCACAATATTAGCGCAACGTATTATCAAACCCCAAAATGTATTGAAAAATGCCCTTAAGTGCACCAAAACACAATTAAATACCCATTTTTAAAAATAAAATATAAAAGATGATGTTAGAACGATTAAATAGATACCCAACATGTCCAGGTTAAAAATTGTGTGCGTCTGTGAAACTGCGACAAAATTCTGTACTCCAAAAGTCCATAGGCAACGCTTTAAAAGCCCCCACAGTTCAGGCGTGCGCGGTGATACCCATCATGTGTAACGTCGTCGTCGTTTTCATACGTAGGTGCACCCGACGAATGTTTACGTGAAGAAGTGCGTGCTCGCAGGGGCTTTCCTTTTTTTTAAAAATTGTTTTTACATTTATTTCCTTTAATATTAATTTTAAAAACCGCTTACAAACTCCCCATGTGATAGCAGATTGCCAGTGACAGGTACTCTTTAAGGCGATGCTGGGGGTCTAAAAGACCCCTAGTGTCACCTTTACACTTGAAATAAGCTATTGAAGTGCAGATTGCACTTCAATAGCATATAGCTGGGCTTCAGGACCCCAGGACTGACAGCTATGGGAACGGAAGTGATGTAATCTGCATCGCTCCCCGTCCCATAGTACGAAGAGGGGATCCGCGTACCATCTCCTCCCCTTACTTCCCCCCCCACGACACCAGAGAAGCCGGTGATGGGCTCGTAGAAGGGGCGTTTACCGGCCTGGAGAAGCCGATCACGCGACAGCTGAGTCCCCTGATCGCTTCTATTGTAAAGAGTCCCGGCGGCAAGTCTGTTTAAACGGGCCCGGTGCCAGTGGCGTACTATGGGTGTCACTGATCCTTAAGGGGTTAAAGGATCAAGGAATCAGTTATTCAGAGACCATTGGGTTATACTACCACCTTCAGGAGGAATTAAGCAATGGCAAACGAAAAACCCTTCCTATTCCCATAATGCTTCAGTAGAAAAGTAGGATTAGGAGTAGATCACAAACACAAAAGAATGGGATCTGTATTACTTAATGAACTCCAAGAAACTGATTTTCTCATTCATTAAGGAACACAAAAATCAGTTATTCAGAAACAATATGGACATCAAATGCAATCCAACTGAAATTGGCACTAGTAACAAAACACTAACAGGCCCACATAAAAACAGTAAAAATGTGGGCTGTCTACAGCTTAAAGAGCTGCCTGGAGGTCCACACGCTGAAGTTGGCTTTAGATAAGACCTGAACATCTACCTGCTAAAACATGTAAGAACAGAAACAGTTGCCTGATGCCAAAAAGTCCAAGAAGCACTCAAAGACCTATTAGACTGGGCCCTGGCCGTTGTTCTTGGGACCATATGCTTGAACAATGTGTCTGACCCCCTGAGAGCTGGTGGATCGAGAAACTGGTTGCCGTTTACCAAGACCATCCACAATGACAAAAAACAGAGTCAGCCTTTTTAATGGAAGCAATGGCTGAGAGCAATGGCAGAAACACACACAGCATGAACTACATCAAGGTAGTGAAGAGAAATTTCCTCATGATGTACTGGAGCTAGACAGGGAGATGGAAGAACAACGTCCTGGTTGAGGTGAAAGGCCCAAAACCATCTTTAGAAGGAAGGAGGCTCTAGGCTTCAATACCAACTAGTCCTTAAAAAAAATATATATAAATAGGGTTCTGTAAAGGTCAAGTCAGCCAGCTTAGACACACACCTGGCAGAGGGAGGCAACAAGGAACACAACCTTTTTAATGAGAGTGGAAAGGGGAATATCCCTGACAGGTTCAAAAGGTGGTCTCTGGCGTACCCCCTAACCCAGATTCAAATCCCATGGAGTCTGGACCAATGAATGGGAAGCTGTCTATGGAATAACATATCAAGACCCCGAGAATTGTGGCATGATGGCACTCAAAATCAAATTCTGTTCCATACCTAATTGCAGAAAGGTTAGGATTTTTCACACATAATATTTCCTGGAATATGTTTTCCAAGTGAAGTAAGACTTCGAAGTGCAATGGTAGACCTTACGAGAGGTAGATTTCTTATCTTTTAACAGCATAGTAATTACTGAATGGGAGAAACTCTTATCTTTCAGGACATGCCATTAAAGCCAGCAACTGTGTAGCACGGTGAACTGGTCCTTAAGATTGGAGATTTGGTCGATCTGGAAGGAGTGTGTGTCAAATACTTTGTCAGGTCAGAGTATGATATCTGCCTGGAGCTATCAGGATCACTAGGATGCCCTACAGATCAGACCTGCAGAAAAGATGAGGAAGGAAATTCAAAGGAGGCTGTACTGATCCCACTGAGTCACCAGAGCATCCACTGCTTCTTCCAGAGGATCTCTGCAGCTGGACAAAAACATGTGCAATATGGTGTTGAGCCTGGAGGCCAAGAGGTCCACACTGGATCACTTCTGGGTGTATGGACCATTTCCCCAAATCCAAGTCCTGCCGGCTGATGTAGTCTGCCACCAATTGTCCATGCTTGGAATTTGAATGGTGCACACAGCAAGAACATAGAGTGTGTCCAGGTTAGAATCCTTTCTACCTCTCTTGCCGCAAAAAGACTTCCTGTTCCTCCCTGGTGGTTGATGTACACCACGGCAGTGACACAGTTCGACTGGATGCTGATCGGAGGACCCTCCAGTCGGGGTGTCCAGCATTGCAAGGCCAGCCAAATCGCCTAAAGCTCCATATTGTTGATCGGGAGAATCCAAGACTGTGGGAGGAAGGATTTTCCTAATTCCTGAGCTAAAAAGCTACCTATAACCTGGTCTTTGCTGTCAGCTGTGTCCATTTGCAGCTGGCACCAGCGGGGAGGAGAGACTGCATTGACTCTGCATTCCCCCACTGCCCCCCCTCGTACCTCTGCTGCTGCCCCATTCCTCCTTCTCTGCCTGCCCCATTACTCCTCCTCTGCCCGTATTATTCCTCCTCCTCTGCCAGCCGCATTGCTCCACTGCCCACCTCATTCCTCCTCTGCCTGCCCCGTTCCTCCGCTGCCCAGACCGTTCCTCCTCCTCTGCCCGCCCCGTTCTTCCTCCTCTGCTTGCCCCATTCCTCCTCCTCTGCCCGCCCCGTTCCTCCTCCGCTGCCCGCCCCGTTCCCTTCTCTGCTCCCCTATGGTCCCATATCTTCTGCTGGTGTTCTATCAATCCCTCAGACTCGAGTCCGATGGATTGATAGAACACCAGCCTCATGGCTCCCATCAGTGGTGAAAACAATAGCCAACCTGCTATTGGATATTTTAAATTGCAATAGCCAATAGCAGGCTGACTATTGCACCTGCCCACTGCCTACTGTTAATCAGCAGAGGAGGACCTGAAGGAAAACTTTCTCCTTAAGTTCCCTTCTCTGCTGATTGACAGCAGGCAGTGAGTAAATGCAATAGCCAGCCTGCTTTTGGCTGTTGTAATTGAAAATAGCCAAGAGGAGGCTGGCTACTGCTCCTAGCCACTGCAAATACAGCACTGCATGCTGTATTTACATTCAGCTGCCATTCCCCTAACTCTAAACTGATGACTGTAGTAGTTTGGCTATTTTATTATATTGGATATTTACAATTCATATTTTAAATCCCTGAAATGGCTGCTATAGCCATGAAATGGCTGCTGCAGCCAGAGAAGAAGCTGGTGAAGCAGATCTCTGCTCCATCAGCTTCTTTGGGGGTCCCTAGGTGACATTAGGGGTCTTAGAGACCCCTAATGTCTCCATAAAGAGGACCTGTCATTGTATATTTGTTATCACATAGAGGGCTTATTAAAGTTAAGTGTAAAAAAAAAAAAAAAGGTTAAAAATAAATTAGTCACAAAAAGTGAAATAAAAATTGTTTAAGTTCCCCCGCATGCACGCACATATAAATGCAAAAATGCGCGCGGTGCGTCTACGTGCGAAAACAAAGATTACGTCACACATGTTACATATCACCGCAAACGTATAGCAATAATTCTAGGCCCATCAATCACTAATAACACTAAACTGATGAGCGGTAAAAGCTTTTAAAGTGTCGCCTATGGCCAATTTTAGGCATGGTCGTTTTTTGAGATTTTGCGGGTGCGCGCAATTTTAAAGCTTGACATGTTTGGTGTCTATTTACCCAACATGATCCCATCTTTTATATTTTACCAAAACTTTGGGTAAATATAAATGTTTTATAACCACTCAACCATCACATTCTCAAACAATTCATCCCCACACAGCTACCTCCTCATGTATCACTTGCCCCTCCCTTTTAGATTGTAAGCCCTCGCGGGCAGGGCTCTCCTTACCATCTTGTCTTGAATTGTATTGTGATTGTAATGTCTTCCTTATATTGTAAAGCGCTGCGCAAACTGTTGCCGCTATATAAATCCTGTATAATAATGATAATAATATTTGTATTATATAGTAAACAATAAAACCCCCAGTGGTGATTAAATACTGCCAAAAGAAAGCTCTATCTGTCCCCCAAAAAATTGGTATAAAATTTATTTCGGTACAGCCTTGCATGACTAAATAAATGTCAGTCACAGTACCGCATCGCTAAATACTGAAAAATTGCCTAGACGGGAAGGGGGCGTAAACTCCCCGGTCATCAAGTGGTCAAAGGAAACCTAAAAATGGTGTATAGGGTGTTCTTCTGATCCACTGGGAATTTACCTTCATGCAAATCTAAGTTTATTTTGTTATCAAGGTTGAAACCATGGTTCCTAGAGAACCATTCATTACTAGGATTGTACAAGAGCCTGAAATTATTGCAACTATGTGGGCCTACTTACAAAAGATTTACTGTATATTTAACCCATTGTTTAACATTATCTACTTCAGATAGACACTCAGCCTCTTCATAGTTAAATCTGGGGTCAGAAGTCACCTCAAACTTGCCTGTCACTGCTTTGTCAACGCTGACTGGCGGAACGGACGGGGGAGGGGGCGGGTACAGCTGGCTCTGCCTCTAGATAGGCAGAGCCAGCTGTCAGTCACGCAGCTGGGCTGATCCCGGCACAATTGTCGGGATCCGCTTCAGCTGCGGCGTCTCAGTATACCGCGAGCAGCAGCGAGCAGTATACTGCGGCGTCTCAGTATACCGCGAGCTGTAGCCTTGGGTGACGGGAGGACGCTCGTTTGTGTCCTCCCGTTACCCTGAGGAGAATTATGGGGAAAAGCCTTAACCCCACTAGTTCTCCTTTAAGGCTGCATTCACATGGGGCATTTAGTGTGTTCGGGGATTCCTGACACAGGAACCTATGGATTCTTGCAGCAGGAATCTCAGGTGTGTCCGTTCAGATGCGGCTGCTCTGCCCATTCAAGTTAATGACAGGGTGATAGCTGTCACATCTGTCAGCAGCAGTCCGCATGTAGTCATACATAGGTTACCTGTGTTTTGGGAAAGATGGGCACAGCGGCTGCATCTGAATGGGCACACCTGGGATACCTGATATGTGAATGCAGCCTTAAGTCCGTGACACACTGCATGTGAAGCTGTGCGGAGAAAAGCAAAGCTGTCAGGAGTGGACGTTCGCATGCAGTGTGTGAGCTGAGCACAGCCAGATGAAAGACTGCATCTTCAGCCAATCGGCTTGCGCGCAACAACCAAATGGACTTCGCATCCTGACACACAGATTTATACGCACAATCCAATTGGCTGGAGATTACATTTTTCATCTCCACACGCTCAGCTATGCATGCTCTCGCAAGCTGACATGCCGGAGTGAAAATGTCATGACACATTGCACGTGAAGGTCCGCGAGCCACCGCTCCGCACTGCTTCACTTGCAGTGTGTCACAGGCTTTACTCTGCAAAACCTTGCCGAAAAAGTATTGCTGGAATTAGACTTTAATTTGTTAGTCACTTATGCAAAGTCCATCTGATTCTACCAATCCATCTAACACTAACCTCCCACAGGTTGACAGTGTTATTGTCTGAGGTGTATCATGTTGCTTCTCTATGGATTGGAGCCATCCTAAGGCTGGCCATACACTGATCAAATGTATCCGTTCAACCCGAGGGCTGAACGTAAAAAATAGACAAGATTACTCCATCAACACTAACAGCATATCGATCGAGGCATCCCCACTGTTTACATTGTATTCTGACAGGTGCCTCCGGCCCGTCAGAATACCAGACCAGAGTGGGCAGCTCATTGGTTGCCTGCTCTGATCGATCGAAGATTTTCCAACCGGCTCCTTCAATCATCTGATCCAGGAATGCTGATCGAAAGGGTGCTGACAGCACCACACACTGTGCAAATTTTGAGGAACCAACCGACGGTGTATGGGCAGGAAGATTGTTACTGGCTGGATCACAATGTGAAAATAAAGGACAATTAGCCTAAGAAAAATAATGCAGCCATCAAATCTAAGGTTTGGTAAGCTGCAATATATTACATTTTGTTTTTGGGTTTAGATATGTGTTAAGTGAAATGTAAACACCCTGAAGAGTAAAATGCACAGGAAATAAGCCTGAAAGCTAACATTTTTGTGTGCATGTATATACAGTAAAATCATACCGGCCATGTTTTTCCTCCCACTGATAATGGGGCATTTTGTACTCCCCCAACCACAGCAGGTGGTTTTCTTTCCTCCAACTGACCATTGATGCATTTTTCATCCAACTGACCACTGACACTGGGGCATTATTTCATCCTACTGACCAATGATGCTGGGGCATTTTTTTTCTCCCATGAATGCTGGGGAATGTTTTATAATTTACTGTAAAATGTTGTAAGAAGCATGTAAGGGGCATTCTACATATTCCTAACTGCTGCATTATGTAAGCTGTGCTGTAGACATGCTCTTAACCACTGCACTCTACATGCTATGTAATATGTTACATAGAGTGACCCGTGCATTCTACATGCTTTGTAGTACATTACATTGACAGTTGGGGAGATGGACTGTGGCCAGTAAGAGTAAAAATATGCCCTTCCTTTAGAGGTCACTGGCAGTAAAAATGCCCCTGAATCGTGGTCAATTGGAGTAAAAAAACTGCCCCTGCTTTAGTGGTCAGTGGGTGTAAAAAAATGCCCTGGCCTCAGTGGTCGTCAGGAGTTAAAAATGCCACAGCGTCAGTGGGAGTAATAAATGCCTGGGCGGTCATTGGGAAGGATGGTGCTCCATCATTGGCCTTAGTGGAAAATTGTTTTCCATCATTGGTTTCAGTAGGTTTGGAAAAGCCCCCCATTAGCATTTATGGGGTTATTCAGGGTTTACTTACCATTGAATATGCTCCACAACCCTTGCTGATCTTTTACTGATATAGTTTAAAGACTGTTCCTGTAATATTTATATTATACACTACATAGTCCTGACCCTTGCATCCTAATCGCTATGTTGTACATTATATAACACTGATTGCTGTATTTTGTAAGCTGATCACTGACACCTTGGCATTATTTTCTCCCACTGAACACTGGCGCCTGGACATTTTTCCCTTTCACTGATTACAGGGCATTTTTTCCTTATCACCAAACCCTCAGGGCAATTGTTTCCTCCCACTAGCAACATTTTTATATCCCACTTACAATGGGACATTTTTTCCTCCTATTGACCAGCTAATTGATGCACACTGCATCACATATTCCCGACCACAAGGCTATATAAACTATATCATATGTTACATAATTCTGAGCCCTGCACGCAATATTCTACGTCATTCCTGATATAGTCCAGTTCCATGCTATGAAATATTTTACATGATCCTGACCAATGCTCTTTAAATGTTATGTCATACATTACATACCAGTCCTGACACTACACTCTATACACTGTAATATGTTATATAGTCCTGAACTCTGTGCTGTATATTCTGCGTTGTACGTTACATAGTTCTGACCCCCTGCACTTGATATGCTATGTCGTATGTTACACAGTCCTGACCACTGCCACCTACATGCTATGTTATACATTACATCTGGGTTGCCCATTAGGTCGATCCCAATCCACCAGTTGATCGCAAAGCGAACACTGGTAGATCGCGATCGGCTGTGTCCTGTCCTCCCGCCGTGTTGCTTCTCCTCTGGATCCCCGCTGGTCTCCACCATCTGTATGCAGTGGGGATCCGAGGAGAAGTGAAGGAAGCGCTGCAGCTGGCGGTGAGGAGAGAGCCGCTCGGCTAGGATCTGACAGCCGGCGGCTCACTCTCTCCTCACCGCTTGGCCATGCTGCTGTGACAGCGGCTCCCTCCTCCGCCCCCCTTCACTTCTCCTCGGATCCCCACTGCATACAGGCGGGGGGGGCCGGGGAACTGGTAGATCGCGATCGGCTGTGTCCTGTCCTCCCGCCGTGTTGCTTCTCCTCTGGATCCCCGCTGGTCTCCACCATCTGTATGCAGTGGGGATCCAGAGGAAAAGCTGCAAACCTCTGTACCTATCTCAGACCTATCTCCTTACTCCCCTTCACCTCCAGACTCCTTGAACGCTTCGTCTACAATCGCCTGAGCTGCCACCTCACTGATAACAACCTTCTCGATCCCTTACAGTCCGGCTTTCGCCCCCAACACTCAACTGAAACCGCCCTCCTAAAACTCACTAATGACTTACTAATAGCTAAAAACAACAGCCACTACTCCGTACCCTTGCTATTAGACCTTTCTGCTGCTTTTGACACTGTTGCCCACCCTCTGCTCCTCAAAAAACTCCACTTGCTTGGCCTACAAGACTTTGCTCTCTCATGGTTCTCCTCCTACCTAACTAGGTACTCCTTTAGTGTAACCTACAAATCAACATCTTCCTCTCCTCTTCCCCTGTCTGTTGGGGTCCCCCAAGGCTCTGTCCTTGGACCCCTTCTCTTCTCTATCTAAACCTCCTCTCTTGGTCAGTTGATCACATCACATGGCTTCCAGTATCACCTCTATGCTGATGACACTCAAATATATCTCTCTACTCCGCAACTCACCGCTTCAGTCTCCTTAGGTATCACTAACTTACTAACTGACATATCCGTCTGGATGTAACAACATTTCTTAACGCTCAATCTATCAAAAACTGAGCTTATGGTGTTCCCACCCCTTAAGACTCATCTCTTCACGGAAGCTTATCCGACCTTAACCTAACCACTGAAATATCAATTTCTCAAACAATTCATCCCCACACAGCTACCTCCTCATGTATCACTTCCCCCTCCCTTTTAGATTATAAGCCCTCAGGGGCAGGGCCCTCCTTACCATCTTGTCTTGAATTGTATTGTAATTGTAATGTCTTCCTTATATTGTAAAGTCTTGGCGCTATATAAATCCTGTATTATAATAATAATAATAACAGATGCTGCAGAAAAAGTGATAGAGGACTTTGTGTCCTAAATTTCTTTTTCTATTTCAAAAAGGGAAATATCAGGGGGCTGTTTAGACCCCTAATATTTCCACAAAGACCCACCAACAGTAAAAAAAAAACACACATCCTGGAGGCGGGGCGCTGGGTGACGCCACACGCCCGTTGGGGGGGGGGGGCACGGTTTTTTTTTCTTGCCTCGGGCGCAAAAGGAGCTAGCTACGGCTCTGCTCCAACGGTGCTCGTGCGGCTGAATGTGTCAAACACTGCAGACGGGAAGGGGTGGGACACCTCTCCCCGTGTGCAACGTCGGCCACATTCGGCGACACATGAGCACTGTGGGAGGGCAGGACGCCGCAGAGAGAGAGAGAGAGAGAGAGAGAGAAGAGACAGCAGATAGAAACAGGGGAGAGAGCGAAGGAGAGAGAGAAGAGACAGCCAAGTGAGAGGGCCGGTTCACACCACAAAGTCTGCGTTCCAGATTGTTCGGCCTCTAGAACGTACTGGAATGCAAGCACGCCGGCAACCTCCGTTCCGGGGCGTGGGGTTGTATTGAAGTCAATGGCACCGCAGCCACGCCCCCCACCACAGTGCAATCGCCCGCACCTGGAACGCAGGCACTGATAGTGCTTGCAGCATTTTTGCAGATCGAACTGGACCGGAACGCAGGCACTAATGTGCCTGCGTTTCGGGTGCGGGCGATCGCACTGAGAGTGGGGGAGTGGCTGTGTTGCCATTGACTTCAATGCACAGCCATGCCCCCTCCCGCCCCTGAATGCAGGTGTTTTTTCGTTGGTAGATCTCATTGAGCTCGTCATTTGAAAAGTAGATCTCCAGACGAAAAATTGTGGGAGCTCCTGCATTACATAATCCTGACTCCTACACTTATTAAACTGTCATAGGCATATCGTCCTGACACTGCACTCTTTATACTATGTCATATATTACATTGCCCTGGCAGGTGCACTCTATATGGTGAGTCCTGACTCCTACACATCATATGCTATGTCATTTACCTATGAGTGTAGTTTTAACATTTTCATTTCTTCATGTGCCTCGGGGGAAACAGCAGCCTCACTCCTTTGATTAGGTGACATTATGTGTTGGTGCTCGGGCCTAGCGATAGGCTACTAGACCCAAGCACTGTCACGAGAGCAGTTCACATGTACCCTCATATCTGGAACTGTTGTAAAGTGTCACTGGCTGTGATAGAATAAGGAGCGTGAGGGAGGTAGGCAAGTTGAGTATATTGGGGTCGGAACATTTTGCATTGGGCAGGTTGACAGTGTCTGTTTAATATGGATTTTTAAGTACAAGGAAGGTTAAAAAAACACTCATCTGATACCTTAGCAGTTGTTAAAAAATTAGGCAAATGGCGGAGTGAGTTCCCTGTATGCCATAGGTTCATGCCCTTGTCCACACTTTTGTCTATGTCTTATGTCTTTGCCTGGGTCTGTATCCAACACATTGTCTCCTTTCTTGTCCCATTTACTGTCCCCGTTTTGTTGTTTTTTGGTGTTATGTGTGCTGGTCTGGATTTCTCAAGCCTGGTGGTTTTCCCTTCCTCCCTACCATACCTCTCCTTCCTCTTCCCTTTATCTTATCTTCCTAGCTATCTTTTTACCTCACCCTTGGAGTGTGTAGGGGCTGACTGCTGGAGAGCGGTTGTGTCTTTCAGTGGATTGCCAATCCCTAAATAGGATACTGATTACGAGTGCTTTGAATTATCCATCACGCATCACTGTACTCCACTATTCTGCATTCTTTACCCGTGATATTGTACTGTTAGTCCTTTTTGGGTTGTATGTGCCCTACTTCGGATGAGGATCTCAAGATTTGCTTCTAATGTATGTTTTTTTTTGTCTGTTTCTATTTGTCTTCTATCTGTATTTTGAGTGTGTCGGTTGTTTATATGAAAAATTCAAAATAATGAATTTATTTTTTTTTAAAAATAGGCAAAATAATTATTCTACACCGCTCCATTAATCACAAATCTCTACAATTCATAGATTTGCACTGGTTTCATATTCCTTTTTTTTCATGTGAAAGTCTGTAAAATACTTGAAAGTGAACCTGCACACAGATCATGACCACTAAAGCATTTACATATTCTGAGCAAGCAGTAAAAGAACATGCAGCGGCCATTCAGTGTCCATTGCTGCACGTTAATGCACACAAATTAACGCGCCTTATGGTTACGTGTGCGTTAAGGCTGCCCATTTTTCAGGAATGTGATGCCAACGCTCCACAACAGATGAAAAAATGTGCATGGCCCTTTTTTTTTTAGCAATGTAGTGCACCACTACACACTGTACATGTGTTGTGGTGTGCTGTGGTGCATTCAAATGTGTGGGCGTTCCATTCACAATGAATAGGTGCATTGCCATGCATTCTTTTCATCTTAGTCAAAACAGATATGAAAATAAAAAAGAATATGCAATACTGCTCTTCTACAGAAGCAGCACAGACAATAAACCTAGCATGCGTGTATTGAACATAACACATTGGAACCTCATTATATCTGGTCTACAAGTTAGGCAGACAAAAAATAATCGAATACTGTTTTCATCCACACATAAGCTGATCAAGATGCATTACAAAATGGATTTGACTATGAAAATAATATGGCAGAATGCAAAAAGGTGCGTGGAAAAGAAAGAAATATAAATAATAATAAAAAAAGGGATAAACAAGACCTTTACTTTTTGTCGCCTTTATAAATAGGCAACATGGTTAGAGACTGTCATCTCTACCAATATCTGTCCACATGAGTCACTTCCTATTCCTATAGGAAACCTAATCATACTGACAGTACAACAGGAATGGCATTCCCATTTCATCGTGAGCTGCTCCCGTAGATGAAACCAAAAATCCTTCTGGACTCGGTACACAAGAGGAAATTTAATAAAGGATAATGATTCATGCTGTGCTAATGTTATGTCATGTGAGTCATTGAGGTCTTCCTGGGCTCTGCTCTTCTGGTGTGTAGATGATGCCTCAATAAATGAACGCGCACTGCAGCGCACGCCGCATCTTCTGCCTGCCAGGAGCAGCAAGCCAGCTAAATAGCCACGACTCTCTTATCACATTAACAAATAAAGCCATCTAATGCTAATAAATCCCACAGAATCAGGATAAACAGAACAGCAGCGTGACGCCATGCGCTCATCTGCATCTAGCAAGGTTCCATGCAGCTGCAACATTCGTGCTGCAAAAGCTGTCGTGCGCTCTTCCAATTTCGTTCAGTTCATCTGCTCGCTGCTTTGACGTTGCACTGCAGAAACGGCGTGAGCATGAAGCGAGGACTTGGCAAACAATGTCATCCTTCCACGATGGAAGTACAGTGTTCTTCTCATAGGAGCATTACACATGGCTCTAAGTAAGCACAGGGCTCTCTTTGCACATTATCATACAGGATTTTATATGGCACCAGCAGTTTGTGCAGCTCTTTACATATGAATGCATGTATGTATGTATGTATGTATATATATATACATACATATATATATATATATATATTATATATATATATATATATATACACACACACACATTTTTTCTCCCTCAATATGAAAATAAAACGAGTTGACTTGGGAGACTGAGCACAAACAGCGCATCTAAAATAGCAAAGGCTTTACCATTGAATTCTTATTACTAGGACATTATAATAAACTAGGAGAGGGTTTACCTTTGAATTTTTATTACTAGTAGATTATAATAAAGTAGGAGAGGGTTTACCTTTGAATTCTTATTACTAGCACATTATAATAAACTAGGAGAGGGTTTACCTTTGAATTCTTGTTATTAGAACATTATAATAAAGTAGCAAAGGCTTTCCCTTTGAATTATAATTTAGTAGTAAGTCAATGTTCATTATTATACAGGATTTATATGGCACCTTCAGTTTGTGCATCGCTTTATGAAATAAAGGCAGACAGTACAGTTAGATACAGGGGGGAAGGGTTTAGAAGGGCCCTGCTCGTGGGAGCTTACAATCTAAAAGGGAAGGGCAAGGTGATCACTACGCGGAGCACATGATGTGAACTTCCAGCAGCTCAAGGTTAGTGCAGCTCTGCTCGTCGCCGACCGTGATTTCTAGAACGGGGCATGGTGCCCCTTGCTATTAAACGCATGTCAAGAGCAGAGCTGCAGGTAAATAGATTGGAATAAACCAGAAGCAGGCATCCCAAGCTAGCCCCGCTTCCATTTCAGGGGGGCTCACTGGAATTCGCCAGTTTGCATGTCAGAAATGGGAATTTGCCCCCAGAACTGGGAACAGCTTAGAGTGCATTGAATGGGTGTCTTCTTCTGGTTCATTTCAATGTCATTATTATATCCCCCTCATACACTGAGCTGCTGGAACATGACTCCTTCACTGAATTGTCTTCATGAAAATGCTGACTCGTTGGCAGCACCAGTTCCCTGAACGGAGATGGCATCACGGCCCCCCTATTCATACAGTGATATGAGGCAGATTGAACGCAGACATGTTTGTGAGGCGCTCACCTTGTGTGTCTCCTCGCCGTGTGTTTTACAGCATTGTTCGCAGCCCGGCTCCTCAGTAGCAGCTCGTTCGTCCTTCTTCTTCTTGTCAGTGAAAAGCCCAGGCTGGTTACAGCTCGTCCACACACATTCAGCTCGGCTCTCTCCTCTAAACTTCCACACGCAGCAGTTTCTCAGCTGGTCTTGCGTCGTTCACCCCCATTCCTTGATGTGTGGCGCTGCACTCAGTGATTAATCATTCAGGGACATGTCATTTGTCGGCGATCAGCTCCCCGGGTGACTCCTCAGCATTGTGCACGAACCCGTGGGCTGCATAGAGAGGTATCACAGGGAGGGAGGGAGGCTCAGTCACTGCATGGGAAGCCTCAACTTGCTCAATTAGCTTACGATGAAGGGGGTTTTGATGTGGTGAAAAGGAAGACTAGTGAAATGGTCGGGATGGAGGAAATGCTGGGTGAACAAGAAAGCCAGTGGTGATGGTGTAATAGTACATTTGTTATATCATGCATGAGGTAAACCACAGGTTTCCTGGAAGCCTCAGGATAAAATTGCAGCTTGAGGATGTGATGAAAGGTTGTGGTACTGATGGGAGCCTTTCTTGCTGATTTTCTTCACATGCCTCCCTTCCATACATCTATCTGAGCCTTGGCCAGAAGCAATACAGTACAGGCCTTGTGCAAGGGCCAGCTTTATTATCTATGAGAGGGATTTCTCTATTCCCACATATAAATACAGACAGACACCTGGGCTGGGACAATATTGTAGGTGATGGAGATCCTCAAATATGGCTCAGCGTGTCCGGATTAAGCACAGCTAGCTTGATTTCTTTATTGCTTTTATATTAAAGCGGACCTTCTCTCCAAAAACAGGCTTTTCCCCCTACTGCAACCCTTCCCCCTCTGCAAGGACATTTCTTTTGGCTCAGGTTTGTGTTTTTTAACTTTGGTCGCGGCTGCATCTTCCAGGGATATCCCCGTCACATATCCCAGAAGGCTGCAGGAGCAGGGACACCAGGCATGTGCTCAAGTTTGGACCAAACCTGAGCTCCTCTGCACAGGGAATAAAGCTCCTTCCGCTGCCACAGGGGAATTCTCCATCCGTAGCTGTGATGTCATTGACCTTGTATGGCCATTTGGCTATATTTGGTCAATGACCTTGACCTAGTATGGCCATGTGGTCTTATAAGGCAGGGGTGGGCAAATCCCAGCCAGGTCACTTTCTGCAAGGAGTTTGCATGTTCTCCCTCTGCTTGCGTGGGTTTGCTCCAGGTACACCGGTTTCCTTCCACACTGCAAAGACATGCTGGAAGGTTAATTGGCTCCTGTATAAATTGGCCCTGTATGTATGTATATGTGATAGGGACCAGTGGCGTCACAAGGGGGGTGCGGCCCGCAACCGGGTGACACGATTGGAGGGGTGACACCAAAATGACTGCAAGTCATTTTGGTGTCACCCCCCTCTGAAAAGTCGGGCATGGACCGAACGCCCAACAGTATCAGGAGAAAGGAGGGGACCCGGCTGCCGGGTGACTGTCTCCTCCTTCTCTGCCGGCGTCCATCTCCAAGATTGCCCCCGGTGGTATTAGAAAACTGCCTCGCGTGCGTGATGACGTCATCGCGCATGCGCAGTGACGTCTAGGCGGGGTGACACTCGGACACCGCTCCGGGTGTCACCCAGCCTTGGACAACCTATAAACCTGAACAGCCTCATGAGAGCCTGCACAGACCCCCCTAAATTCCCTGCACAGCTCTCCTGAGACCCTGGAGACATCAGGTCGCGAACCCGGAGCAACACAGAGTATGTAGCTTCATATTATTCTGCAGTGCTTTACAATGTATTGCTGGGATAGCAATGTCTATTTGAAACAGAGTGTCGATTTGAAATTAAGTGTCATCATCATCATCATCGACGCCCTTAGAAAACACACTTGGGAGAGAGACAAAAATATATTGACAGTGCTCCTGACAGACTGCAGATGATCCTATTTTCCCCATCCACCTCTTTTTCTTCCAAATCTGATTTCTACTCTCCATTACTTAACATTTTTTCTCTACCATTGCTTTTCACAATTGTGTCTTCTCTTCTTAAACTGTCTTTCCTTTACCCCCCCCCCCCTCCCCCTCTCCACCGTACAGATTATATATTTCCCCCTCTCTCCTGCCCTCTCCCTATTACTGCACTCATCATCTTCTGCTCATTCTGAACTCACATGCTAGGGTTACCTCCGGGACACTGGGGCATGTGCGCTCATATAAAACTCGCTCTTATGTCACTTCAATCACCCTTCTGCTTCTCCTGACGTCTGGGGATATTCCTCCCAATCCTGGCCCTCTGTTTTCTAATAGTCACCCCCCACACCAGCACTGCCTCTCCTCTGGCAGCAGCCACAATCCACACACCCTGATTTATATTCCCCTGCTTCCTAGAGCCAGTCATCCCTTCTCATGTGCCCTCTGGAATGCCCACTCTGTCTGTAACAAGCTCACCACTGTGCATGATCTTCTTATCTCCAATTCTTTCAACATGCTTGCTGTTACTGAAACCTAGCTTCAGGAATCTGACTCTGCCTTCCCTGCCGCCCTCTACTGGATGCACTTACCCACTGGAGTGGGAATCCTTCTTTCTCTCCTCTGAAATACCCACTATCATTTTGGGAAACTTCAACATTGCTACTAACATTAACACCCCGACTACCACTCAACCTAACCTATTTTTTGGACCTAACACATTGGACACACACTCCTACTTAACATTCTAGATCTTGTGTTCTCTCACCTATGCACTCCTTGCAACCTCTCACCGTGCCCGTTTCCCGTCTCAGACCAAAACTGTAACTGATAGTTTAGAGTTAGGACCGCACTATAAGAGGTGCCTTGGCGCGGCTTTCACATTTTCTGCAGAAGACGTGTATCCAAACCTATGTTTTAACCTTAGTGTGAGTCAAGTTTTTTTACATGCTAGCTTGTAAGTGTGCCAGGAAAACTTTTTGCTATTTTACTGAGTCATTTACTGGGCGCCACTAGGTTCTTAATGTTTTTATTCTTCCTGAAATTGATGGATGGTTTGGATGGTAACAGGGGGCCTAATTTCGGGTCCCTCAGAAGAATGTGCCAGTTGTTATAAATCACCCTCTGTTTGGCTTTGTATTTATTGTTAAAGGTGGTGATAAACCTAGCATGGTTGCTTTGGCTTTGGGGTCGGTCATTCTTGTCGATTCTAGGTTCATCAGATGTGAGATATTGCGATTATACATCCGTAATAAGATGTGCAGGATAGGATTTCTCAGATAATCGTTTTGAAAGCAAAAGACTGGAGGTGGTATAATCTGAATTGTTGGTGCAGTTCCTTTTTAGCCAGCAAAACTGGCTTTTTGGAATGTTATTTTTGGATGGTGGCAACTATGGTAGTGGAGATATGAATTGCCGCCGGGAGGCTTTACATTGTTTCTGGTGATGATGTTGTTCTCGATTGTTGTGAGTTCTAGGTCGAGAAAAAACAACTCGTGGGGCTGACAACATGGGTGAAAGTGAGGCCTAAGTTATTATTGTTACAATGGGATACTAATTCTGCAACACTCTCTGGGGGACCATCGCAGATGATGACTATGTCATCGATATATCTCCCATAAAAAACTATCTTACTGGCATGTGGGTTGTTCTTCCATATGTTGAATGTTTCCCCAAAACCCATGGTTAGATTGGCGTAACTAGGAGCATAATTTGCTCCCGTCCCTGTCCCTTTTGTCTGCAGATAAAATTTATCCAGGAAAGAGAAGTAATTGTGGTTGAGCGTGAATTCAGTACTGTTCATAATGAACTGTGCTTGGGTGTTCGAAAGAAAAAACAAAAGGGCATTTAGTCCTACCTAATGAGGGATGGAGGTATATAATGAACAAACGTCCAAAGATACCCAACAATATGTGGGGTGCCACCTGTAAGTGGATAGGATCTGGATGAGATGACCGGAATCTTTTATGTAGGATGGGAGAGCTGTAACCATTGGCTGAAGAAATTGGTCTATATAAATTGATAAACCGCTGGTGAGACTGTTGGTACTGGCTATCATCGGACGTCCTGGGGGGTTAATGCTATCTTTATGTATTTTAGGTAGGTGATAGAGAAGTAGGGAGTGCTGGGAAATTTAGGTTGCAGAAAGGATTTTTATTTCTTGGAGATGATGCTGCCAATGAATGCCGGTTCAATGAGGGTGTCAAGCTTCTTTTTAAAAATCTCCAGTGGCTCTTGCGGAAGGTGTCCCCTGACATTTTACTATGAAACAATATAAGAACACACAAGCCTTGCACGTTTTCGCCATCGAACATATATCCACCCAACTAGCATCCTCCGAACGGTTTCGTCTTTTGTGCAAGAGAGAAACCTTTTGGATATATAAACTAAACACACTAGTACCCACTGGTTTAAATGAGGAGATAGAAATCCATACTATCTTATGAGTTGTGTTCAACCTCTGGTATCAGCACACGTGGGGGGCTACTGATGTTGGCCCATTCCATACATTGACACAGTGGTCACCACACGTGTATATGGGGTATGCACCCATGTGCCTTGGTAAGGCTGCGCACACATATGCGTACCTGTTTGTGCGTTCAGGTCCGCACAAGGTTATGGTTGCATGGAAGTGTGTGCACCCACATACACATAGACACACACTGGATTTTTGGATGTTCCAAACCAGCGTTACCATATGATACCCACCTATGATTTTTTATTAAATATGACCACATTATGTTTTATTAATTTTTATTCATTTTTTTATCAATTTTTATCCATTTCAAGATCCATTGTGTTTTTACAATATAATTGTCCATAGACAACGCAATTAGCATGCGTATTTTCTAACCTCAACATTGGTATGGACATTTTTACCATTCATTATCTCTTAATAAAAAATGTTTGGATTATCATTAATCTCACCCCAAGGTTAATTCCATCCCCATCCTCCCTGTCATAGTCATGGAGTTTTAGCTGTCATCTGAATGAAAGTTACGTTTTAACCTGTCTATGTCTATATAGCTTGACAGGTTTGTTCCTTGAATACGTGGCCTGACAATCTTACAATACGAGCTCTAACCCACCCACCTTGAGTCTCCACCAATAGAATGTGTACACTGCAGGTGGCTCCGCCCACCTACCACATTTAAATAATTATTCAAACTCCCGCCCGTTCTTGATCTCCCGTTCTGGCTTGAGAAAGAGGCACTTGCCTCGAAACGCGTAGCCATTGGACAGTCTCCTCTCAGCCCCCCAGTGACGACTACTGTCATCCCTGTTCACCGCTCACTGACAGCGTGATACACCGCAGCAGAGCAGCTCCCCGACATAGCCGCACGCAGCCGCTAAGGCAGCCGCTAAGGCTCAGCCTGGCCAGCTGGGACCTTACGGTTTTCCACAGCTACACCCTGGGCCTAATATGCCCCAGGCTGCTGCAGTCTACTATCCATAGCTCACAGCTTCTCTTCACCAGCCTCTCTTCTTGCGACCCTGGACTCCGTGCTGTTCTCTATCAGGCAATATCATTCCTCATCAGCCATCACCGACTCACCCACCATCTCCACCAAACAGTGAGTCACCACCATTTATTATGATTTACATGAATGTTATTTCACTAAACCTTTATTTACTAAAAAAGGCAGTAGCGCTTCTTTGTTCTGTTTTTGCCAACACTGTATAAAGCTGCCCTCCTAAAATATAACTCCTCCCCCCGTGCTGCCAAACAGACTTCTTTTGTCACTCTCATTAATACATTCTCATCCAGACCTCGTCAACTATTTTCTACTTTTAACTCTCTACTTTGCCCACCACCGCCACCAGGGCCGGATTTACTCTCTGATTGCCCAGGTAAGATATCACATGTCACATTCAAACCCGGGACCGATGCCGTGGTCCTACAGTTCATAGCGAGTAATGTGCAGGCATACAAGTTGTATGAATGGAGTTCACTATCTAAGTATGTGACTTATGTGTCCCCACCTAAGAGCTCTCTAGATGCCAATGTAGGGCCACATATGAACTCTTCCATCCTGCTGAGGGTCGGAAAATGAGGCTAAAGGATACCAAGGCACGGGGCCTGGATGTGAGCGGAAGAGCCAATTATCCCGGTTATAACCCCAGCGGGAGAAGAGGAGTGGGTAATGGGTAGCAGTAGGAGAAGGCTAGTAAATTAGACAAAGTAGAGGCATGTAGAAGAAAAAGGAGAGAAAAGAAAACAAGAGGGGAAAGGCATAGAAAGGGGAGGGGGGCATGGGTAAAGAAGATGAGTCAAGGGGGGGTTAGGTCCCTGCCATAGATTCCCCCTACCTCAATACGCCAGGGGATCAAGCAGAGAGACAGCCTCCGGAAAGGCAGCAGATTCCCTGAATGAGAGCCAGACAGACCAGACGAGCACATATCCAGGGCCAGTTCCACGCTCCTCTGACAGTAGGCCCTCCAGGTCGGCTATGCGGTCCATTTCCACGGCCCACTCAACCAGAGTGGGAACCACCTGCGTACGCCAGTGACGTGGGATTACCGTCCTAGCAGCCGTGAGAAAGAAGGCCTTTCTTCGCTGCCTTCAGTGAACCCGGAAGCATTGAGAGCAGCAGTATCTTAGGGTCATTGGCTATGACGGTACCTGTCACTCTGAGGTAGACCCCCAATATCCCCCGCCAGACCTCCTGAAGCATAGGACAGCTCCACCAGATGTGTGTCATGTGACTCAGAGATCCCTCACAGCGCCAGCATACACTAGGGGTGGCCGGATAGATACGATGTAGGACTGCTGGGCACCTGTACCATCTGGTCAGGATTTTCAAGTTTTTCTCTTGGGCTCCACTGGCAATGGAGAGGGAGAGGGAGTGTGTAAGCACAAACGGTCGCTCCCATTCCGCCACCGTTACGGAAACCCCTAGCTCTTATTCCCACACCGTAGTGTAGGCCGGGAGAGCAGGGGAGGCCATAGTGGAAAGGATGGAGTAAATGAGGGACACCGAGTGTGCTGGGGGCGAGGTGGCCAATAGTAAAGAGTCAAAGGCAGTGGGGTCTTTAGAGAAGCAGTCTGTCGAGGGAAAGGAGGCTACAAAGGAGCGGAATTGCCCCTCTGCGAGCCAAGTTCCCCGGGACATGCCAGAATACGTAGCCGGGTCTATGAGTTGGGCCTGCAGGGCAGAGGCCAGGCGCCGGAGTGTGGCCCTATCCCACAATTTGAGAGTGTGTTAGGTCAGGAGGGGAAAAGTGGGGGACCTGGTCCTGGAGTTAGGTGGTATCCAGGGCAGAGCCTGTAGGTCAGTAGCTGTAAGGGTTCCTTCCAGGTTGACCCACTGTTTATCCCCAGTGCGGTGGAACCAGTCAACAATGCGGACCAGTACTGCCGAGGCATAGTAGAGAAAGATGTCCGGTGCGTTGGCCCCCCCCTGCGTTTCGGCAGGGCCAGTGTTTTGTAGCTGAGTTTGGGGCGGGAAGGTCCCCATACGAATGTCGTGAAGGTCTGTTGGACTTGTCACAGGTATACAGTAGGGAGTGCAATAGGCAGTGTCTGGAATAAGTACAGAAATTTAGGAGAGCTCTCCTGTCCCAGATACACACGCTTGAAACACAACATAAACATCATGCTGAGGCAAATATAGAAGCCCATCTACTCCAAGCGAGAGAACAGCTCCGTATCCTATGCAACGCTAGGGCTAAATCTGCACTACTCAAGTGCCGCCGAACTTTTTATGAATACGGCAACCAGTGTGGCAAATATTTAGTGAGGGCCGTCCGCAAACAACATGCACGAACATTTATATCGTCTATTACTCTACCTTCGGGTGCTAAATCCTCACTTACCGCTGATATTGCGGATGCTTTTGTTGACTATTATAAAACTCTTTATAATATATCACAACCCTCGAATATCCAGAGCACCTCAGCCCATTTATCTTGTGTAAAACGTTATATCGAGGACTCGGGTATCCCTACTCTTACACCACTTGCTAGCTCACTGATGGAACCTCCTATCTCTGTCACGGAGCTGTAGACAGCCCTTAAACTTACTCAACCCGGCAAAGCACCGGCCCCAGATGGCTACTCCATGACTTATTATAAACGGTACTTCCCCATACTAGCAACTCCATTTTTGAATGCACTTAACTCCGCCTCCGCCTGACTCCCTCAGAGCTTATATTACGGTAATACCTAAGGAAGGGAAGGATCCGTCCCTATGCCCAAGCTATAGGCCAATATCACTTCTTAATGTGGATACTAAACTTTTCACCAAAATCCTATACCTACGCCTTGTCCCCCACCTGGGGGATCTTATCCACCCAGATCAAACTGGATTTATTCCCTCCAGGGAGGCGAGGGATAACACCACCCGAGCACTTGGGGTGATTCACTCCGCCCGATCGAACGCCACCCCATGTATAATTCTTTCCACCGACGCGGAGAAGGCGTTCGACCGGGTGGACTGGAGGTTTCTCCAGGGTACGTTAGAGGCGGTTGGAGTGGGACAACATATGCGATCCTGGATTAGGGCGTTATACTCCGACCCTTCGGCCCAGGTAAGGGTAAATGGCACTCTGTCATCCCCGTTCCCTATCTCGAATGGCACACGCCAGGGATGCCCCCTCTCACCTCTCCTGTTTGTGTTGTCTCTAGAATCCCTCCTGCGCACGGTCCGCGCTAATCAGGACATTCACGGTATCACAATTGGCCAGACGGAACATAAGGTAGCCGCTTTTGCGGACGATCTTATTTTCTTTCTTTCGGCCCCGGATGTATCCATCCCTGTACTCCTTCAGGAACTGAAGAGCTATGGAACCCTTTCGAACTTCCAAATCAATTCCACTAAATCAGAAGCCCTCCACGTATGCCTTACGGGCATGCCACTACGTAGAGTCCTACAAAAAAACGTTCCTTTGAAATGGACACTTAACGCCATCAAGTATTTGGGAATATTTCTTCCCAAAGACCTTTCGCACACGTTCACTTCGAATTTTCCCCCATTGATTTCTCGTGTAAAAACTGATTTAGCTACATGGGCCGAAAATTCCTTTTCTTGGACGGGGCGCTGCAACATCTTGAAACAATCTATTCTGCCACGCCTACTGTATCCTCTCCAAGCACTGCCAATACACAATCCCCCTATCTTTCTTCCGCAGTATACGAGCGGTTTTTACAGAGTTCGCGTGGCTCCGTAAATCACCAAGACTGAGTTATGACATCCTGCGGAGACCTAAGCACTTAGGGGGATGTCACTTCCGGGTGTATACCAATACTATATTGCCACGCATTTAGCCCGTATAGTTGACTGGAACCATCACTCTCCCTCCAAACTCTGGATCGAGATAGAACAATCCCTCGTTGAAGTGCCTCTGGCTAACCTCCCTTGGAGCACAGAGCCACCAACCCCTCAAATACGCTTGCATCCTACTATCGGACCCACACTAAAATTAGCAAGTAAGGTCTTTGCCAAGGGATCCCTCTCATCCACCCCTTCACCTCTCTTCCCCATACTTGATAATCCCTCCTTCCCCCCAGGTGTAGGGCTCCACACATACTCGACCCTGAGGGACTTGGGTATTTATAAAGCCATGCATCTCCTGAAGAGCTCGGAGTGGCCGTCCATCCATGCCCTCCGCACCCAACCGGAATACGGACCTCTTGACTTCTGGTCCGCCATGCGCCTATCCCATTTCCTCTCCACCAATCCCCCGGTGCACAATCATAAAAGACCACTCACCCCATTTGAACAACTTTGCATTTAAACTGACCCTCCACGACACGTCCTCTCCTTCTGTTACACGCAACTGATCGAACACCCCGACCTATCCCCACTATGGTTTCTCTCAAGATGGGAGGAGGAACTTCAGATTGCTATACCACCAGAAGCCGCAACTAAATTACTGTCTCTTCCTTACCGTTCTTCAATTAGCAATAGGTACCAAGAATCTAGTTACAAAATAGTGACTAGATGGTACCGCACGCCGCAAGTCCTCCACTCAAAAATGTACTGATGCCCCGGTGCCTCGAGACCCTGCCTTTTTCCTCTTACATCACAACAATATACCTTTGCGTGTCTATTCTCGCTCCCTTACCAGACACATAGTTAACACAGCCCGGGCTTGTATACCGGGCTTCTGGAAAAAACCCGAATCAGCGCCTTTCCGACAGGTTTTAGACCGCATCCATGATATTTACCTCATGGAGGATCTCACGAGCTCAGTCAATAAAAATTATACCTCATTCTGTAATACATGGCATCCCTGGATGGAGTTCATGAGGTCACCTGAATATCTTACCTTCGGAGAGTAACCGAAAACATGACGGACATTGGGGGCACTAACATACTGCACTCTGATCTAGCACTTTTCCCGC
The DNA here is from genome assembly GCF_000935625.1 of Nanorana parkeri. Classification (NCBI taxonomy): domain Eukaryota; kingdom Metazoa; phylum Chordata; class Amphibia; order Anura; family Dicroglossidae; genus Nanorana; species Nanorana parkeri. Next base: position 237,145 of record NW_017307798.1, read on the forward strand.
TTCCCCCCCTTCTTGAAGTTTCTCACCATCCCCCCACCTTTTCACTTAGAAGCTAGGCCTCATCGACAACCATTAACAAACCATTCGGCACTTCCTCTATCCCCCCCCCTTATATTTACTCAATATCCTAATATACAAGATGGTACCCTGTACCTACGCGTGCCCTCCATTATATTAGCCTCCATACAACCAGTGGGGTGCTACGTCGGCTGTCTCTCATCTTCCTCACTTTTCTTCGAAACCGACAGAGAGCACCCATTAATAAGGCACGGGCCAGTAAACCACATCGGGCGCCTCAAATGACAGCATGGCCAGCATACACACCAGACTACCCCTTTTGAGTTCCATCATATGACCCAGTAAGTTGCTTCTTTTTCTTTTGTACCTCTGGTATCTGTATGGTTAAATAATGCGTCTTGACAGTACTGAATTGACTTTGCTGGTACATACTTGTATAGATTGTATTATGCTTACCTTTTCCTTTTTCTTCTGCACTGATCTCGATCCTGTCACGGCTCTGTGCCGTGACAGGGGGAGGGGCTGGATTCCCCTCTCCGATCTGCCAGCGCTGACTGGCGGAACGGACGGGGGAGGGGGCGGGTACAGCTGGCTCTGCCTCTAGATAGGCAGAGCCAGCTGTCACTCACGCAGCTGGGCGGATCCCGTCAGCTGCGTGACAGTCGTGATCCGCTGCGGCGTCAGCTGCGTGAGTGACAGTCGTGATCCGCTCCGGCTGCGGCGTCTCAGTATACCGCGAGCTATACTGAGCTTAGGGTAACGGGAGGACGCTAGTTTGTGTCCTCCCGTTACCCTAAGGAGAACTATGGGGAAAAACACTGACCCCATAGTTCTCCTTTAAGGAGGTGAAGGTCTACATCCCCCACAGAGACATTAAGGATCTCAGATTTAGAAATGTTGACCCGGAAGTTACTCAGAGCTCCAAATCGCTTGAATTCCCTCTGGATCGTGGGCATAGTAATATGGGGTTGGGTTACATAGAGTAGTAGGTCATTGGCAAACAAGGCAAGTTTAGATCTGTGGGGGCCCACTGGCATGCCTCGGAATGTCGGGTTTTGACGGAGGGCGACTGCTAAATGTTCCATAGTGAGCACATATAGGAGAGGAGATAATGGACAGCCCTGCCGAATGCCATTTGCGATCCGAAAGCTAGGAGAAAGTGCGCCGTTGACTCGAACCTGGGCCGATGGGTGTGAGTAGAGGGCCATGATGTTACGCAGCATAGTAGCGCGCACACCCAATTGTGTAAAAGAATGTTGGTAGAAGGTCCAGTCTAGACGGTCAAACGCCTTATCAGCGTCCACGGAGAGGAGGCCTAGAGGGGTGTCGGTCGATTGGGCATAATACATCAGGAGTAAGGTCCAAATAGTATTGTCCCGAGCCTCCCTGCCATGGACAAACCCCACCTGATCAGGGTGGATCACTCCCGGTAGAAGAGGCTCCAGTCAGGTAGCAATCATTTTGGCAAACAATTTCACATCAACATCAAACCCAAACCACATCTCTTCAGAGAGAACAAATTCAGATCAGTTAATCTTTCCTCATAGCTGAGCTCCTCCATGCCTCTAATGAGTTTAGTCGCCCTTCGCTGCACTCCAGTTCCACATTATCCTTTTTGTGAATTGGTTCCCAAAACTGAACTGCATATTCCAGATGAGGTCTTACTAATGCTTTGTACAGGGGCAGGATTATGTCTCTAACTCTGGAGTCTATACCCCTCTTAATACAAGAAAGTATTTTGCCTGCTTTAGAAACTGCGGCTTGACTTGCATGCTACTATTCAGTCTATGATCTACCAGAACACCCATATCTTTCTCCATCATTGACTCCCCCAAACATACTCCCCCTAGAATGTATGACACATGCATGTTTGTAGTGCCTAAGTGCATAACTTTACATGTATCAACATTAAACCTCATTTGCCAAATAGATGCCCAATCACACAGTGCATTCCGATCTGCTTGTAAGTTGGAGACATCCTGTAAGGACTGTATTCCACTACATAACCTGGTGTCATCTGCAAAAAGAAAAAAATTGCCATTTGTGCAGTCAGGTTAAGCTCGTATTGATGGTCTCCTTAAGGAGGAATCCTCAGCTGTATCCAGTAACCTATCAGCATCTGTAAAAGAGGAGTTATCTTCTACTTTTCATTCATTTAGATCAGTTCTGGAGGGTTTCAGAGCTCCGGCACCTGCTGCTGCTGCTCCTTCTTCTGTGCCATTATCTGCTCCTGTTTGTGCTACCCAGGTTGGCCCAGTGGAGTCCTTAGGAGTGTCCGAACAGCAGGATCTTAGTGAACCAGGTCCTTCCCATTATTATTCGTCATCAGAGGAACAGAGTACCCAAGATGATGTCTCAGGCTCTTGCAGGTATAAGCTATCTTTGGAAGATGTGGATGACTTGCTTACAGCGATTAATAGTACGTTAGAGATTCAGGAAGAACGTGTACAGTTGTCCAGACACCATCTTATGTATCAGAGTTTACAACTTTAAAAAAATCTAAGGTGTTTCCGGTACATAAGGTTTTATCTGAGGCTATTCTCAGAGAGTGGGCTGACCCTGAGAAGAAGCCTCTTAAGTCAGGTAACCTGAAACAGAGGTTTCCGTTTGACGAGGATCCCGCCTTGGTTTGGAACATAAATCACCAAAGCTGGATGCTCCTTTGGCTAAAGTGTCCAAGAAGTCAGATTTGGCCTTTGAGGACATGGGGGTTTTCGGAGAGATCCTATGGATAAAAAAAAAATAGAGGTTCTTTTAAAAAGTGCCTAGGACTCTTCATGATTGAATGTGAAGCCCACACTAGCTACTACATGTGTGGCCAGAAACTTGGATCTTTGGCTCTCACAGTTAAAGACGCATTTGTTAGCAGGTACCCCAAAAGAACAGCTTTTGGAATCCCTACCTATGCTCTTTAAAGCTGTAGGATACATTGCGGATGCCTCAGCAGAGTCGGTGAAGATGTCAGTTAGATCATCTGCTCTCATTTACTCTTCCCGCAGGGCCTTATGGTTAAAAGCCTGGGAGGGGTGCCGCCTCAAAGCTAAGGTTGTGTAACCTCCCCTTTTCAGGAGATTTACTTTTTGGGGCAGAGTTAGAAAACTATTCTGGAAAGAACTGCACATGAGAAAAAGGCACTTCCTGAGAAAAAGCCTTTTCGTAAGTTTTTTCGGGGGCCAAAGGAATAGACTTTAGGAAATTAAGGGGGATAAGCCTAAAAAACATTGGATGGGCCAGAACGGCAGAGGAAGAGAAGGTATTCTGTTTAACCCGCCCTCCCAGCCTCCAAAACCTATGCAGCTCGGTCTGGTTCGGGCTCCTCTAACTCTGGAGGAACGACAGCGCCGCAGGCGCAACAATCTGTGCCTCTATTGCGGTGGATCTGGGCACTTCCTACGCGGATGTTTGATCCGACCCAGTAAGTTGACCTCACCAATCTGTGTTTTCAGCTGCAAAGGCAGGCTGTCCCATCTCACTCTCGAACTCCGTCTACAGATCCTGGGAAGGATTCTCCAAGTGTCAGCTATAATTGACTCTGGCGCATGTAGCTGCTTCATCGACCAGCAATTCTCCCAGCTACATCAAATCCCTCTTTGTACCAAGCCACAGCCTTTAACCATTCAGTAGGCCGACGGGTCCGCACCTAGTTCTGGTCCCATCACACAAGAAACTTGCCCTATGCTGGCCTCTACAGGAACAGATCATCTGGAATTCCTACGACTAGACGTCATCTCATCTATGTTCCCGGTAATCCTGGGGTTGCCCTGGTTGCAAAGGCATGAGCCTCTGATTAATTGGAGCTCCGGGACTGTTACCTTTCTCCCTATTGTCTTCAACATTGCTTCCGCCAGGGGGCCTGTCTGACGATGCAACCTGAGGTCTCCGATGGCGCTTGGTCAATTCCTTCTGCCTATCATGAGTTCCTTGATTTATTCGATAAGAAGGGGGCCGACTCCTTACCTCCTCACCGGCCGTATGATTGCACGATCGAGTTGCTACCCAGAGCAGCTATTCCATTCGGTCGGATTTACCCCTTATGTGAGCCGGAATTGGAAACCCTTCACCAATACATTGATGACAATCTGGCTAAGGGTTTCATCCGGCCCTCTACGTCCCCTGCAGAGGCAGGCATCTTCTTTGTTGGAAACAAAGATCATATCGGGAACTGAATAAAATCACTGTAAAAAAAGTTACTCATTGCCTCTTGTTCCTGAGCTCTTTCAATGCTTCAGGACCGCGAAGATCTTCTCCAAGCTAGATCTCAGAGGGGCCTACAACCTAGTACGGATAAGGGAAGTGGATGAGTGGAAGACAGCCTTCCGTACCAGATTTGGGCACTTCGAATATTTGGTCATGCCATTTGGGCTCTGTAATGCGCCTGCAACTTTCCAGCACTTTGTGAATGATATTTTTAGAGACTTTCTAGACCTGTTCATGATTGCGTACTTGGATGACATTCTTGTGTTCTCTCATCCCTTGAGACCCACCGGAGCCATATGCATAATCACCTGCGTGCCCACAAACTATACGCGAAGGTTGAGAAGTGCGAATTCGAAAGGGACACGAAAGGGTCACAGGTCGGCTCAGTAGATCGGGAAGTGAGCGAACACATACCAGCATTCGCTCACTTCTCAATCCTGTCACGGCTCTCTGCCGTGACAGGGGAGGGGCTGGATTCCCCCCTCCGATCCTCCAGTGCGGACGGGCGGAACGGATGGGGGAGGGGGCGGGGACAGCTGGCTCTGCCTCTAGATAGGCAGAGCCAGCTGTCACTCACGCAGCTGGGCAGATCCAGACATAATTGTCGGGATCCACTTCAGCTGCGGCGTCTCAGTATACCGCGAGCTGTAGCTTGCGGTATACCGAGCTTAGGGTGACCCTAAGGAGAACTATGGGGAAAAGCCCTAACCCCATAGTTCTCCATTAAGGGATTCTCCTCGATCATCGCACCGATCACGCAGCTCACTAGGCATGGTTCCAGTTTCCATTGGTCCTCCAGTGCACAGGCTGCTTTTGATAAACTGAATAGTTTATGTACCTCTGCCCCAGTGTTGAGGCACCCTGATCCGGCCTTGTCTTTCGTGCTGGAGGGGGATGCCTCTGAAAATGATGTGGGGGACCATCCTCTTCCAGCGTCATGGGGGTACAGCTCTGCTTCACCCTGTGGCATTTTTCTCCAAGAAGATGTCACCGGCTGAGAGGAACTACGATGTGGGGGATCGGGAACTCCTGGCCATAAAATCAGCCTTGGAGGAATTTCACTATCTGCTAGAAGGGGCAGCTCACTCGGTCCTCGTTTTCACCGACCACAGAAACCTGGATTACCTGCGTACGGCTAAACGCCTAAGACCTAGGCAGGCTAGATGGGCGCTCTTCTTCTCCAGGTTCACCCTGCACATTACCTACCGGCCGGGATCCAAGAATGGCAAGCCCGATGCTCTCTCCAGGATGTATCCCACGTCCGAAGATCCGGGCCCCAGGGACACCGTTCTTCTTGCCCACAGTTTCCTCCTGATGGCCGATGACCTTGTTTCTAAGCTAAGGCTGGCATCCTCGGCTGAAGTCTTGCCCCCAGGGGTGGCCCTACAAGAGAAGGAGGGTCTGTTCTTTCATGAACACACTGTGTTTGTGCCCCCGCAGTTGCGGGTGCAGGTTTTCAAGCTTTGCCACGACAACCTATTGGCGGGACATTTTGGCGTTGCCAAAACCTTGGAACTGCTCCGAAGGTCCTTCTGGTGGCCTGCCCTCAAAGTAGATTGTCGCTCTTATGTGAGGTCTTGCAGAGTTTGTAATCGGAGCAAGTTGAAGAGGTCGTGCTGCCCCCTTAACCCATTCCGTCTTGGCCCTGGGAAATGCTTAGTATGGGCTTTATTGTAGAGCTCCCCCTTCCAATGAATACTGCTCGATTTTTGTGGTGGTCGACCGCTTGACCAAGATAGCCCATTTCCTGCCGATGGTTGGCACGCCTTCAGCCCCGGAGACGGCACAAACTTTCATCAAGGAGATTGTTCATCTCCATGAAGTCCATAGCAGCATTGTGTCCGATGGTGGGGTTCAATTTTAGTCCAGATTTTGGAGGGAATTAGGTGGTTCCTTGGGGATTGAAAACCGATTTTCCTCGGCTTACCACCCTCAGACTAATGGCCCGACCGAACGCATAAACTAGACACTAGAGCAGTACCTGCAATGCTTCTCCTCCTTTGCCCGGGATGATTGGTCTTCACTTCTTCCTTGTGCGGAATTCACCTATAACAACTCAGTGCACTCGGCCACCGGGCAGTCCCCGTTTTTTGCCATCTCTGGGTATCATCCTTCCTTTGAGCCGGTCCTGCCCGTGGGCTCCACTGTCCCGGCTGTCTGGGATAGGTTGAAGTTCCTCCATAGCAACCCCAGCTCCTACAAGGGGCGATGGTGAAGGCTCAGAATGACAACAAGGCCTGCTTTGACCGGAAGCGGAGGGGGGACTTGGACCTTCGGCCTGGGGACAAGACTTGGCTGTCCACCCTCCACTTGAATCTGGCGTGTCCATCCAAGAAATGAGTGAAGCAAAACAAACGACAAACGCACTCAACAATTTGTTACCAGTTATACACCTCTATGTCATTGTCCTTAGTGGTGAGACAAGTTGTTTTACATGCTGGTTTGAGAGTGTGCCATGATGCCTTTCTACTGTTTTACCATCCAAGAAATTAGACCCCAGGTTTATTGGTCCGTTTCCTGTCTTACAGCGGATTAATCCTGTGGCCTATGAGCTCCAGTTGCCTGCTTCCTACCGGATCCATCCTGTGTTCCATGCCTCACTTCTTAAACCGGTAGCCCCGGATCCTTTTGGGGAACGGGGTGATGACCCTCCGGCCCCCTCGGTTGCGGACGAGTTCGAGGCTGTTCTCGATTGTCGGAGGAGAGGTCGGGCCCGAGCAGTTCTTGATCAAATGGAAGGGCTTTGGCCCAGAGGAGAACTCCTGGGAGCCCGAGTCCACGCTCCTGAGTTGATCCGTTGATTTTTACGGAGGTGTTCTGATCGCCTTTGCCAGGTTGGGCATCCGGAGCAACCCTCTGCTGCTGCACATGCGCAAAGTCTTGTTTTCCGTACCATTGGGAAACGGCATTTGCACGCATTTGGACCGGCAATAGGGAAAACAGGCATACGGACCGGCCGTGAAAAAGCGCGCCAAATGACGCACAGGAAGTAACACAGTGCACTAATCGATCCCACTATTTAAGCTCGGCCTGCATGCTTCCATATTGCTAGATTGTCTTCAGCTCTCCTTATTCCTGTGTCCTGTGTTTCTTTGCTAGACGTGCGATTCGTTTTGTTCCGAATCAAAATTCGGACGTATCCGAATTCCAAATGACAGATATTCAAACAAATCCGAATTTCGGAATATGAAATTCATTAGCGGTAGTCTGGTCGAAATTTCCTTGCTGCAAAATAACTTTTTTTTTTTAGTCTGCAGAAGAGGGGAAAGAAAAAAAGTGTGAGGTTCCCCCCCCCCCAATTCATACCAGACCCTTTAGGTATGGTAGGAATGTTAGGAGGGACCCCCCCAAGTCAAAATTAAATAAGTGTGTGGGGTTCCCCCCAAAATCCATACCAGGCCCTTTAGGTCTTGTGCCGCCCCAACAGAGTCTAATAGAAATGTTGTAGGAATATTAAGGGGGAACCCCAGCCCCCCCAAAAATGGGGGCAAAAACGTGGGGGTCCCCTCTAACAGTCCTACCAGACCTTTGATTCGAGCACTGGCCCAGTAGGGCAGGAAAGGGGGGGGAGCGATGGAGCACCCCCCCTCCCTGCGCCTTACCAGGCGTCTTCAGACAAGTTGTCCTGTATCCCTACGGGAGATGATGTCAGTCCTGGGGCTCCTGAACGCTTGTCTGCCTGCCGTGAAGTGGGCTCTGTTCCATCAGAGACCTTTGCAACAATTGTTCCTGAGAAAGTGGAATAATTTTCAGGACATTTTAGACACTACAATTCCTCTTCCCTCCTCAGTAAAAAAGAAGCCTGTAGTGGACGGCTCACGCACATCTTCAATCAGGTCTGCAGTGGGGTTTTCAGGCCTCCATAAAACTAGCTACCGATGCCAGTGCTTGGTGAGCTCATATAGGAGAAGAGTTGGCTCAAGGTCACTGGTCTCTGAGAGAGTTCAGAATGTCCTCCAACTGGAGGGAGTTGAAGGCAGTCCCAAATGCGATCAGGTTTTTCCAAAACAGATTAAGGGGACACCATCTTTTAATTTTCTCAGAAAACATCACATCCGCGGTTTATCTGAACAAGCAGGGTGATATGAGAAGTGTACCCCTGCAGATTCTAGCCAGGGAATTTTTTTCCTGGGCAGAGACTAATCTGGCATCTTTGATGGCTGTGCACCTGAAGGGAACCCACAACCTCCTGGCAGATTATCTGAGTCGGCATCAGAGTGGGTTTTGAACCAGGAGATTTTTTTTCCCCTCCTGTGGAAAAAATGGGGTCCTCCAGTAGTGTATCTCTTTGCTTCCCAGGTGAATGCAAAGCTGAAGCTGTTTTTTTCTCTACATCCAGTGGATACCGTCCTGGCGGTGGATGCTCTCGACTTCAGAAGTCTATGTTGGAGGAGACAGACCTGGTACCCTGCTGCTCTCTCTCACGGATCGCCCACCTTGGATCCTACCCCCCAGGCCAGATCTTATTTCCCAGGAGCTGCATCCGCAGGTTCTCAGCTTCAGGTTAGCGGCCTTTTATCTGAAGAGGACATTTTAAGAGCCAAGGGTCTTTCCAGTAAAGTCATTGATACCCTTCTCTTTAGTCGTAAACCGGTAACACGTCAAATCTATAGTAAGGTGTGGAAAACATTTAACTCGTGGAGGATGAGGTGTCACAGAGATTCTGGGGTTCCAGCCATTTTAGATTTCCTCCAGGAGGGGGCTGATTAGGAGTACTAAGTGCCAATGCCTTAAGTCAGGGTGTCAGTACTCAGTGTTTTCCTTCAGGTATCGCTAGCAGAGGACCAGCTTATGGCTAGATTCTTCAAAGCCCTCAGAAGGATCAGCCGCGGTCAGAACATTTCCCCAGTGGGATTTGTCTCCGCTGCTACAGGGGCTCACAGGTGCTCCCTTTGAGCCTTTGCAAGAAGCCTCGCTTAGAAATCAAACTTTGAAGACAGTTTTTCTTGTGGCCATCATTTCACCCCGTAGGATAAGTGAGCGTCAGGCACTGTCTATAAGAGAGCCGTTCCTGTCAATTTTTGAGGATCGAATAATACTTAGGACAGATCCTGCCTTTTGCCAAAGGTTGCTTCGAATTTCCAGAGTTCAGATTGTCTTACCTAATGTTTGTTCTACTCCGGTAGGTAGCAAGGAATTCAGTTTCAGCTGTTTACATGGCTGTTTGGATGTGAGACATTGTCTACTCCAATACTTGAAGGTTTCCAAAGATTTTCGAAAGTGTAGCTTGTGCTATTCTTAGGTAGATCTAGAGGAGAGCATGCCTCCAAAACCTCTTTAGCTAGATGGTTAAGGCAGGCTTTCTTGCAAACTTATAATGCTTTGAATATTCCTCCTCCTTCCCTCATAAATGCACATTCAACTAGAGCCTGAGTAGCTTCCTGGGCGGAAAAAGCTGGTGCTACACCTGAACAGATTTGCAAGGCGGCAACATGGTCGAATTTTTCTACAGTCGCAAAACATTAATCGCTTAGATCTCAGTACTGCAGAGAATCAGGCATTCCGCTGAAAGGTAATGCAAGCTGTGGTCCCACCCTAGTCTGGGTAAGTTCTTGGTTATTCTCTCGTGATGCTGTCCTGGAAGATGTTATGGGAAATCCAGAGACTTACCGGTAACTATTTCCAATAGTCTTCCAGGACAGCAGCTGCCCACATATTGAGGCTTGTTGTGTTGATGTTATTTGGTGGTGTTGATTGTATGTGCTTTTTTCCAGTTTTTCCTTTGGTTCTAGTTATGACTGAGGGATTGGAGAAGAGGCGGGCCTTTTAAAGAGATTGTGTAATGCGTTTCATGTGTTTGGGGGAGGAGATTCCATCTTGTGATGCTATCCTGGAAGACTATTGAAATCCAGAGTTAGGACTTACCCGTAACACTATTTCCAAGTATCTTGCCAACTATTGAAGTTAAGCTTACAGGTCTGTAATTACTTGGTAAAGACTTTGATCCCTTTTTAAATATAGGCACCACATTGGCCTTGCGCCAATCCATCGGTACCAATCCAGTCATTAGAGAGTCTCTAAAAATTAGATACCATGGCTTTGAAATTACAGAGCTCAATTCTGTCTGTTTCTGGACCATATCAAGAGAGTCAGCCATTGTGGTTCAATAGAGGCTCTGGCACTGCTATCCCCATTATGGACTTGAGTTACATCCTGTTCCTTGGTGTGCAGAGCTGAAGAAGGTATTTCATAGATTTGCCTTCTCTTTGTCCCCAGTTAACAAATTCTAAGTTACTATCTTTAAGTTAGGTAAAGGCAAAATAGAAGAGCTAGAAGACAAAGTTAAAGTAAACTTGAAGATTTTATGAGGTATTATAAATACACACGAGTGACAAGGACTCATCTATATATTGGTAATACTTTGGACGAAACCTGGGCTAACAGACCACAGTGGAGTTCATTTTTTCCATTCTGTGGCTCATTTTATGAGATGCGCATTACAATGTGAGGTATTTGGTTTTAGATGCTTTTTGGGTTAGGGATTTTTAGGTTTGTAGTTCATTTGATAACAAAAATGTATTACACAGTTTGTTGAGGTGCTGCTTATAGGGGTATTTTCCTCATTTGAGTTTAGTTCTGTACATTTATCGTAAACCATAACGACAAGCATATCTTGGTGGTACAGTACCTACTTTTGTTTAGGTGCTTTCAGTGCCATCTTGTCTCAATGGCAGACATGTTTTTTTTTTTAAATTGCTGGGTTTTATATAACAAGGGCATACAAACGGTAATGGTAAAAAGTTACACCAAAAACAAATTATTCCAGTTGTCTTTGTTTCGCCTCCTGTGTAGCTTAAGTACCTTTCCACAACATACAGTATTATACTCAGCCATTTTTATTGGTGACACTTTGGTAAAAAGTACAAAACAAAGCATTATTTTGCACATCTAAATGTGCTGAAAACAATCCCACACCTTTACTTTTTCAAAAAGGTCATAAAAGATTAGGATCAGCAAAAACAGAGACCTGAATAACTCACTCAAATAGACTGCATTTAACTGAAATACCACTTTTGATTGGCTATAGAGCTCATTCATATTGTTTTCCACCACCCAGACCAAGCATATTTATTCAGGGAGGATGGGAAGGTGTTTGAGTTTAGCTTGTACAAATTATTGACAAGTGGAGAGGCTCCGCATGGAGCAAATACCTGCTGTTAGGGACAGATGCGCTGCCCTAGACACAGACTGCGCTTTGAAAAAAAAATGGCTCCAGTACATTAGACTATGAGAAAGCCCTGCCTGTGATGCCCAGGGTTGAAGGATGACGGTAGGATTTAGGCACTAGCTAGCAGACTTTTTTTTAGAGTAAACAACAAAACATTCCCTCCACCCATTATATGGGCTGTGCTCAAACGGAGCTATGGAGCTTCAAATCAGAGAGTCTAAAGGCACAACGGTTTCTGTTGTGTTTTTCCATTTAGAAACCCCATAATGCTCTGCAACACCAGTGTAATAGGTGACCTTGTATTAAATGTTTATTTGTAAAATAAATATTTTAATAATAATAATAAATAGAAGAAAAAAAAAATCAGTTTACAAAATAAAAAAAAACAAAATCAAAACAACTTTTAAATAAATAGAATTGACCCAAAAACATAGTTTCTGTCAAAGAAAATGCTACTATTAAACAGTAGAAAAGACTTCAAAAGGCAAGTTATTATTCAATTCCTTTTATGCCCTTGAAACAGGAAAGTATACAGGTGAAACTCGATTAGAATATGGTGCAAAAGTTCATTTATTTCACTAATGCAACTTAAAAGGTGAAACTAATATATGAGATGAATATAACACCTCGGCAGTGCCACAAGCTGACTACATATGCATGCTTATACTTTTCAGAGGTCCGATATTGTTCTATGTACAATCCTTGTTTTATTGATTGCATGTAATATTCTAATTTTCTGAGCTTGTGGATTTGGGGTTTTCATGAGCTGTAAGCCATAATCATCACAATTATGACAAATCACGGCTTGAACTATCTTGCTTTGCATGTAATGAGTCTATCTCATATTAGTTTCACCTTTTAAGTTGCATTAGTAAAATAAATGAACTTTTGCACGATATTCTAATTATTTGAGTTTTACCTGTATTGTTATCCCTGTTGTGCTAATGTTTAAAAAGGGATTAAATAAAAATGTGCCTTTAAGTTATGCCCAAGTAACATTGGCTACAACCCAGTTAAAAGAAGACTAGTACTGCTAAGACAGCATACCCAAGAACCAAGAAAAGTACTTTCAGTAAGCGATCATATTTATCCTCAAGCTCCTTCACCAAAATTTCAAAAAATGTAACAAAGAGGAAAGTTCCTCCTGCAATGCCTTGTAAGAGAGCGGAAGTAATACTGCTTGCCATGTTCTGGGCACTCTCAATGGCCATTCCAATTGAGATACCTATAGGAATCATTATACTCACTAAAACAGCCATCTTCACAGCATCTCTCATTGGAGTTTTTGCTTTTGCCATGTTCACCCCCATTGCCACAGCAATTAATGTTTCATGAATTATAACACCTATGAAGAGGTTTAGCACCTTATCTCCCTGTTCCTGCAAACCAAGTGCCAAACCTTCAAAAACGGAATGGGCAGATAGTGCAAACACTAGGCTGAAAAGCCGAAGAGGACCCGACTTGGAGAGTTCTCTGACATTTAGGCTATGAGCGTGGTGGCTGTGGCCTCTTTCATTCTGATTGTTGTCCTGGTTGGAGGATATAAATGGACTTTCATATTCAGAGTCACTGCCTGCATCAGATCCTGCATTTAAGGTTTCCAAATCATAGAAGGAACGTTTCTCTTTCTGGAATGTTAGGATTACTTGCTCCACGAAGACGGTCAGGAAAAATCCAACCAGCATAACAGTCTCTGCCAGTGGATAGTCTATGTTGACATTACCCATTTTTAGAACTTCCACAAACTGAAAAACAAAAAATAAAAAACACTTTCAAAATGTATATATGTGTTTTCCACTGCAAAATAAACAAGATATATTGCTTTATTCAACAGAGTGTCAATTCTTTAAGTGTAAGTTTATACGTACAACTATAATAAAATATAATTTTGGAGCAGTGGCTACTTTACAACATACACATGGACTATGTGGAACAAAAGTAGCTACCCTCCAGAAGAAAGGACAGTGTCAGCATGAATTTACAGATGATCTGAGGATCTACAGCTGAGTGACACACAAAGAAACTAAATTTTTTGTAATAGTCAAGTTACTTGAATGCATTTTTAAGATTTAACTCCTTAGTTTACGGTCACACGTCAGCTCTATTGATTGGGGAGTGAAACCATACCCCTGATCCGCTCACTTCCAGATCATCTCCCTGCAGAGAGAGGTGACTGTCAGTCACCGCTCCCCGCAGGGATTCATCCCTCCGGCGCTGACTGGAGGGATGGATGAGGGATGTTGGCAGGCATAGCTGGGTCAATCACTAGAGAGGCAGCTGTCAATCAGCCAGCTGGATCTCAGCAGTATTGTCAGTAGCACGTAACAATAGCCCGCAATATGCTGAGTTTTGGGTCACGGGAGGACGTAGTATATGTCCTCCTGGGACCCAAAAGGAGGACATATACTGTGCGGAAGTTAAGTCATTCCAGTGCAGCCAATAAAGAGGACTGAAGATCCAGAACCCGGAAGGTAACCGGACACCGCTTGTTCCACATTAAGATAAATAGGACTTTTGGATTCACTGTAAAATCCTAGTATAATGCCTTCCTGTGACCCAAAAGAGAACTATGGAAAAAAAAGGTCACCTCATAGCTCTCCTTTACATCCTTAGTCAAATTGTAATTGCCATGTGTGTGCCAATTTAGGAGATTTTTCCTTAATTCCTGTCTATTTTTTTATGTCCATCAGTGAGCCCACTGGGAAGATGTTTCCCTCAATTGCTGTTTCTATGATGCTTGTACAGAAAAAAAAAAAAAGAGAAAAAGAAGAAGTGGGTATAGATAGTCACCAGACCAGCAAGACAGCACGGTCAGCGTTAAACGTTCTATTAGAAATTCTAACCCTTCCCCACTCTATTACTTCATGATTTTGTTTGAGGTTTCCCATCATTCTGTGTCCTAAAAAAGTGAGAGGGAAATATCCCTAATAGAGACACGTTTTTAGTGGGTTTATGATAGGGATGCACCGATACTGGTATTTCGGTATCGAGTACCGATATTTTTTTTTTTCCCGGTAGTCGCCGATACCGAACACCGATATCGGAAGTCCCGAGTCATTACACGCCACCTGGCTTCCTGATTAGTCGGGTAGCGTGTAAAGACTCGCCATCAGGCTTCCCGATTATCAGGGAAGCCGTCCCAATGATTCTCGTCATTATGTGACGAGGGAGCATGGATCCAGCTTTCTGGCCAATCAGGAAGCCAGGCACTGTGTAATGATGTAGTGCCGATTGGCCGGGAAGCAGGCTCCAAGCTCCTTCGTCATGAGGTGGCGAGGGAGCATAAAGCCAGCTTTCCGACCAATCAGGAAGCAGGGCAGCGAGTCAATACACGCTGCCCGGCCTCCTGATTGGCCGGGAAGCCCAGCTCCATGCTCACAAGTGACAAGGAGCTTGACAAGCAGGCTCAGAAGGAGCTTCTGAGCCTGCTTTCCTAGTTTATGAGTTTAGTCAAGTCTTCTTTACATCTCACAACAACTATGTAGTGCAAGGGCCTGCCTGGCTGGATACAGATTGATTGGATAGATTAGGTAGTTCCTTATTTTACACAGTTTGGGAAAATCTAAAGTTCATTGTACGGTCAGATTGTAATGTGTATGATGACCCTTGCACAACGGCTAACGTGGACTGTGCCAAGCACTTTGTTGGCCAGAGAATATTTTACAGAGCTGATCATTCCACTAGCCAGTGTGGTGTTATCTGTACTGGGGAAGATGTGCCATGTGATAGGGACTGTTATGTATGTTTTTCAATTACAGTTTTTTCTGTTTTCCCATTCAGCACAAGAAGAGATCAGTCCTTGTATGGGACAGCAACTGTCAGCCGAGCACTGCCACCAATACTGTACTGGCAAATATTTGACAGAACAAAAAGGCACCTGCTTATATACTCTAATAGCAAGATTTTGTACCCAGGTATTATTTGTACCCCTGTGAGAAATGGTAAATAGAAGTTCAGGAGCGAGATGTAACCTGGGACACCAGCTAATTTTTACTGGCCTTAAAGTAATACATCCTAATAAAAAGATTTATATTAAAAAAAAAAAAGAATTAAAAGAAACATATTGATACTTTTTGTCTTACTGCAGGAAGCAATGCATTGAAGCATGTAGCCAAGAATACTCCTCCAGCAAAGGAATTACACAAGGAAAGGATCCTTTGTGAACGAGAAGCTTTCCCAATATCTGGTGCAATTAGCTTAACAGGTCCAAGCGAACCCAGCATCATCAGCACAAATACTGCTAGCAGGCACAACAGCTTTGCCACTACAAGATTCATTGTGATGACAGACTTGCTTGAAGATAACCCAGAATTATGTCACGGTCAGGCTGAGGCAGTAACAGCAGATTCAAATAAAGAAAAGAAAAAGGTAGTTTATTAGCATGCTTTTCAGGTAGCTGTACTGAAATCAAATAAGGCAATAAAGGGGGCGTGGCCTGGACACGATGGTGGAGAGTCGCACTTAGGCTGAGCTCCGTCTGGACCCACTGCATCCGCATAAGGCAATAAACATGCATATATGGGGAAGAGAGGATGGGGCACCATGCAGTTTCAATGTTTCAACAAAAATTTTAACCTAGTAAGAGTCAGATGTGATTTTCCTATAAATTGTGCCCTTCTCTGAGAACAAGGTTACCCAGAAACTTGGGAACTAAAATACAAATGGCAGGCATTCACATCAAAAAGGTATAAACACCTATTGAGGAGGAGAGGTCAGACATACCTCACACAGCCTGTTCTCCAAAATCCTATCTAATCTGGCTCGGTTCCTCCCATGCATACACACAGTGCTGAGTGGGAGAACAGCAAAGCTCTCAGCAGAGCAGGGATAGGGAAGTCGATTATAAGCTTTTACAGACAGGGCCCTCCTTACCATCTTATCTTGAATTGTATTGTAATGTCTTCCTTATGCTGGTGGTTGGGACGGTGGTCAGTCGTGCACCGATGACGTAGGACGCAGAAGTTCCGAGCGCCGCCGTCCACGCACCAAGCCTCGTCCGCTTCGCTAAGGACAATGTCCTAACAGGCTTTGGCCGGCTTTCTCTCCCCAGTCTCTACCGGCATACCTCCACCCCACGAACAGCCCCAGAATCAGGGCTCTACCATAAAGAAAGCATACCGCACCTGAGGAAAGCATACGGCACCTGAGGACAGCAGGACCACGGGAAGACACTTGGGGGATGTCTGGGCGACCCCTGTTGCAAGTATGCCAGTCATATACTGCCATACATTGAACCCTGTTGGATACCGGATGATATAGCATCCTACGGCAAAATATATCAAACGATATCAGTTATTGCATATTGTATGATGCATATTGGCTTAATGGCATTCTAAACCACACCTAGAACGGAGTTCAGATATCCAGGACGCAAGCAGACCAGGCATTTATTGTTATATATTGAACCTTATTATATACCGAAGGCTATTGCATATGGTATCAGACTATTACATATCGCAAACTGCACGCATGCAGTCATGTAACATATATTGAATTGTATTGATACTGGAGGCAATCGCATTGTATCAGCTTATTGCATAGCACATAATGCATGCTGCATACCGTCCAACCACTATATAAATTACGTCTAGGACAGAGACCACATACTGTTTATTGTATACTGGTCAAGGACATTTTAAAGCACATTCAGAATGCAGTCCAGGTTATCCAAGATGCAAGTATACTAACTATATGTTCTCATATGTTGAACTTTATTGCATGCTGGAGGATATTGCATAAGATACCAGTCTACTGCATGCTGCAATCTGTATACAGGCCTATATATTATCGTATATTGAACGATATTGTACACCGGAAGCAATCGTAATAAATCTCAGCTTACTACATAACGCATACTGTGCACTGCATACCAGCAAATTGACTTTTTAACAATATCTAGAACGAACCCAGAAATACGCAGGATATATTTAAGAAACAGCAGTTTGTAGCATAATATTGTGGCTTTTTTGCAATTAAATCTATCCCATTAGCCCAGCGACACTAAATCAACGCATGGGGGTAAGGAAAAAAAGAAGACGACACAGCAGTCGCAGGCACCATCGTTACCATCAACGACTACAATGAGGAGAAGCTCTTCAACAAAAATTGGATCATACTTTACAGGTACCTGTTCAAGACTATCTGTGGAGGGGGAGGTAGAATGGAGCAGGCTCCCCATACGCCTATGGGAGGTAGAGAAAAAGATAAGATACAAGTTAAAATGGTACAAGATCATGATATACATCTGCATACCAATAAGCATACCTTGTATAATAGAACATCCCTAAATATACCCAACGAGACATCCCCTGGAGGGAGACTGGATACCCAAAGGGATCAGAGAAAAAGTATGGATAATTATAAAAATACCTGCTTATTGGAACAAGAACAAGAGCAAAAGGGCGCACAACAGCAGGATATCGGAGAATGCCTGTGATCACTACCAAGTAAAAAAGATTATATTGCCAGATTAGAAAGAACATACAAGGAAGTGCGGAAGGACTTAAAATCTGACATCTCTAACTTAGGTGAACGAGTCAATGGGCTGGAGGAAAACCTAGATATATGGATCTCCAGATTTGAAACACAACAAACTATAAGCAATCAAGCAGTGATGATACAGGATATGATGTATAAAATAGACGATATGGGAAACAGGAACAAACGTAATAATATACGGATAAGAGGTATACCAGAGACAGTAGAGACACACGATCTCCTACAAACAACAAAGGCTATATTAAATGATATAATGAATAAAAGCCCTCAATCTGAAATAATCATAGATGGAGTATATAGAGTACCCGGTTTCCTTAAAAGAGAAGCTACAAGAGCCAGAGACACAATGCCGTCTCCATTATTACACTGAGAAAGAAGCTATTTTAAAAGGCATCAAGAGTTAAGGAATCACTGATATATGATGGGCATACAATAAATATGTTTCCAGATCTCTCAAGACAAACGCTGATGCTTAGAAGAGCTTTAAAACCTTTATTAGCGATTTTACAAGAAAAAGAGATCAGATATAGATGGGGTTTTCCTTTTCAGCTGATAGCACACAAATGGAAAAACAGCAAAATTCAGGACACCAGGAGATCTACCAGCTTTTTTGGATACTCTGGAACTACCAGCCATACAATTAATGGAGTGGCCAATGGAACTGTATAAAAATGAACACAAATAAATGCAGGGTTGCACACCCGAGCAAATGTGGAGGAGGGGGGAGGGGAGAGCCGGAGGGGGAGAAGTGGGAGATCCACAAGATCCAAGAGGTGGTGCCCTTCCTCCCGCAGGTCGCCCCCTAGACCACCCAAGACATGTGACACTGAATCAGTGGGGACATGGATGGGGAGAGGGACATGAACAAAAAAAGAAATATAATGGCTTTAAAATAAAACTAAGAATAATTAATATGGGACTTGAATAAAAAGCGGATAAAAGGGTATAGGTTTGTGGCGGGACGAGCGCACGGCGTTCAGTCACTCGGCCGTTACAACCCCAGTAGAGCCCAACTTAGGAGGGTATACTTGTACGGTCAATGTGGGACGTCAAAGGAATGTACTACATTCAAGAAAAGAAACGTACATATGTATGGAGAATAATGTATGAGATGGGATATATATGTGAGAGTGGGAATGTATTGGAAAGGTCATATACAAAAAATACTACAAAAAGGGAAACTATAATTGGGAAATTAATAATTTAGCACTGGGAACTTTTAACGTAAGGGGATTTAATGCACCAGAAAAACGTTCACAGGTTTTGGATCACTTTCATAAAAAAAAAATTGATATTTTATGTTTACAAGAAACACATTTTAAGAAGGGGAATACTCCTATTATTAGCAATAGCAACTACACGAAATGGTACCATAGTACACACCCAGATAAAAAGGCAAGAGGAGTATCGATAGCAATCCACAAAAATGCACAGATTGAGGTAATAGACACCAATATAGATGAGATGGGAAGATTTGTGTTTGTAAAATGTTCTCTTTTTAAATGAACATATTCACAAGCAAATATATATGCACCAAACAAGGGACAACATAGCTTTTGCACTAGGATACTGAGTAAGTTTGAACAATTTGGGATAGGTACAAAGCTGGTGATGGGTGACATGAATTTAATTTTTGATAAAAATCTGGATACTACAGGTAAATCCTCCCCCCCAGTGGAGGTATTAAAGAGGCTAAAAGATAAAAATGAACAATATGAGACTAGTGGACGGATGGCGGGTATTACACCCCCCCAAAAAAAAAGACTATACATATTTCTCTCAGGTACATGGATCATACAGTCAGACAGACCATATCTGGATTCAACAGCAGTTATTGGACTATGACCCAGAGATAGAAATGGGCTCTATATTATGGTCAGAGTATTCACCAGTGTTCTTAAAAATAAAAGCTGAAAATAGAAATAGAAGTATGGGAACTTGGAGATTAAATGATAATTTACTAAAAAACCTAGACTGTAAAAAAGAGATAAACCATACTATAAACAATTTTATTAAAGATCACCAAAATGATACTACTTCACAACCCATTCAATGGGAAATTCTAAAATGTTTAATAAGAGGTATATTTATTAAACATGGAGCTATTGGAGAAATTGGAGAAATTAGAAGAACTGGAGGCAATGAATAAAACGAATGTAACAACAAAATATTCTACTCAATTAAAACGAGGTGAGAAAGGACATCCGGAATATTCTGGACCAGCAAACATTAACCAATAGAGATAAAAGTAAAAAACATTACTATGAAGTAGGTAATAAATGCGGGAGGTCACTAGCCCAGAAAATACACCCAAGAAACCCTAATGCTAATATATTGCGAATTAAAGATAGGGAGGGGAATGTAAAATATTCTCCGTCTGAGATAACGGAAACATTTCAAAATTACTATGCCTCCTTGTATTCAATAAGAGGGAAATATGCAGATATGGCAATAAATAAAAAGAAAAAATTATATAGTAGAAGCAGATTTGCCTGTAATAGATATCGAGGACGGAGAAAATATGAATTTGATATTCTCAAAAAAGGAAATTAAAGAAGCAATATCTACACTACAAATTAGCAAGGCTCCCGGGTCAGATGGGTTTACAGCACGATTTTATAAACAGTTTGAAGAACAGTTAATACCTATCTTTACAAAGCACAGCATATATCTGTGCTTCCTAAACCAGGTAAAGACCTAACAGAATGTGAACATTTTCATCCAATTTCTCTTATAAATATCGATTTGAAGATCTATGCTAAAGTGTTGGCGGCCAGGTTAAAAAAAGTCCTCCCACAAATAATTAATCTGGCTCAAACTGGATTTGTTCAGGGAAGAGAGGCTAAAGATAGTACAACTAGGGTCATCAATTTAATAGAATTTGCCCAGAAAGAAAATATACCAATGTGTCTTCTGTCAATTGATGCTGAAAAAGCATTTGACAGAGTAAATTGGACCTTTCTTAGAGAATCACTTTTGAAAATGGGGTTGGGTGAGATATTTGTATCTAAGGTAATGGCATTATATACACAACCAACTGCAAGATTGAGGGTGAACGGGGAGCTATCCGACCCGTATCCAATCTTTAATGGAACCCGGCAGGGATGCCCCTTATCACCATTACTATATGTCATAGTGATGGAACAACTAGCTGCTACTATAAGACAAAATCCATCAATAAAAAGGTATCCACTTAAAAACACAACATAAAATGGCATTATATGCAGACGATTTACTTTTTTTTATAACTTCCCCAGTAACAACAATCCCTAATATTATTAAAGAACCAAAGGAATATGGGGACCTGAGCAATTTCCATATAAATATATCCAAGTCAGAATTCCTGAATATATCCCTAACGGATAAAACAAAACTTAGTATAAAGGAAAGTTATTCATTTAAATGGAAGCCTAATTCTATTGAATACCTGGGTATTAATATCCATAAGGATCTCAATACACTCTATGATATTAACTACAGAGATTGGTCGGATAAGATTTTTACTCAATTTAATACATGGAGTAATATACGTATGTCCTGGATGGGATGAGTAAACGTCCTAAAAATGGATATCTTGCCCAAAATACTGTATAGATTCCAGACAATAACCATCCTTTTGCCAGATTCCTTCTTTAAAAAATTAAGATCTGCAGCAGTGAAATTCGTATGGGCTAACAAAAAACCTCAAACTAGTGTAAAAACTTTAATGAGATCAAAACAAAGAGGAGGATTGGGATTCCCAGACTTTGCACTTTATCATAAAGCGGCCTTAATAGCAAGATTATTGGATTGGTTTACATAATGGTCAGAATAAAGGGGTGGTAAAATTAGAGATGGACATTTCTCCCATACCTCTGACAAGTATTCCCTGGTTACTAAGGGAGAATAGACCACATATTTTAAATATGCCACTTTTAGTGAAGTCGGTAATGCAGATATGGGATAGATTATATTTAATGATAGACCTATCTAGCAGACCCGGGCCTCTGACTCCCATAGTGGGAAATCCACAATTCCCACCTGGTATGCAGGAGTTCTCCTTACTGAAAGATGAGAACATCTCATATACACGCATTTGGCAGGTCCTGGAACAAGGAAAAGATGAAGTAAAAAAGAGAGTTTAGGCCAGAAAAACAAACTAAAAAGGGAAACAGTGGATGGAGGCGGTCCAATTATTAGATTATATAAGATCCCTTAAGGCTTTTAAACCCCTAGATAGGCCATTAAAACCATTCGAGAAACTCTGTACAATAGAGACACCTATCACACACACTTTATCAGCGGTCTATGGCATGCTGAGGGAGGTGGAAGATAAGGGACATACAAAATATATGAAAAGATGGGAACAAGACATGAGGAGAGAAATATCTGAGAAGGAATGGAATAGAATATTTAAAATAACACATAGCTCAGTCATGTCTTCATTCCATCAAGAGAAAAATTATAAAGTATTATCTAGACCAGTGGTTCTCAACTGGTGGGTCGTGACCCAAAAGTGGGTCGCGACCCCATGTTCAGTGGGTCGCCAAATGCCTTCCACTTTTGTAGGTGAGATGCTCCTCAGCCTCTCCCTAGTGCAGCACTGTCAGTTCTTGCACCAAGCAGCCATTAAAATTATGCTACCCGGCACCGAGTGTCAGCTTGAGGTGGGCTGGGGGTATGGCCGCGAGGGAGCTCCATCAATACATGCATTGCTTACAGCTCCCTAGTGTGCCCTGTAGAGGTGCCTGGACCGGAGTGACATCACATTCTGGCTCCTGGCACCTCTACAGGGCACACTAGGGAGCTGTACAAGCAATGCACATGTGGATGGAGCTCTGTCACAGCGCAGCAGCCCACACTGGACCCCAGACTGAGGATCCACTCCAGTTCTTGTAAGGTAGGGAGACTGGGTGGACCTACCATGTGTTTTGGTGTGGGAGGTGTGTTGTGTTGCCATTCATTTGAATAGCACCCCAAACGCACCTGCCACCCACAGTTCTATTGCCTGCACCGGAATGTGCGGTACCGTAATGCTGTGCATTCCATTGCAGTGCGCCTTGGGTCACGACTTAATGACCAAGTACAAATGTGGGTCCTGAGGTTACATAGGTTGAGAACCACTGATCTAGATGGTACAGATGCCCAGAAGGGATTAAACACATAAACCCAGAGATGTCTGACTGGTGTTGGAGATGTGAAATAGAGGAGGGAACATACTTGCACACCTGGTGGAGTTGTCCTAGACTACAACCATTTTGGGAGTCAGTGTTTGAAATATATCGCCGTGTGGAGGCAACAAATATTGAAAAGGATCCCCTAACGGCATTATTAACATTGATACCAGGCCCAATAAAAAAAAATGACATTTTAAGATTTATGTTGGTAGCCGCAAAAATAGGTATATCACGGGGTTGGAAACTAACAGCCCCACCCTCAATAGAAAATTGGTCAAAAATCATAGAAGAAATAAGGTATATGGAAGAACTAAGTGCAAAGAATACAGATAGGAATGATAGTTATAGGAAGATATGGGAGAAATGGTAATCATTTAGACAATCGGAAGAATTTGAGAAAATGCTGAAAGAAGGTTAAAGGCAACAATTGAAAAATTATCAAAGGGTAATGCATGTATGGTCAAATAGGAACAAAGAAATATAGGGTTTTAAAATTATTTAGATAAATATAGTATATGACCTATATGAGTGAAAGACGGTAAGGAATGAAGATGGTTCTATGGAGAGGAGGGGAAATGGGAAGACGGGATTAACAAGTGTGGTACACGTGGTATATATAGAAGTAGAAGGAGAAGGTAGTACACACAGGGTATAGGGAAGTAGGAAATTAAATAGTAGTTAGGAGACACAATAAAAGTAGGGTTAATATAAATAATGAAGTGGGGAAGAAAGAATAAGGTTTAAGTGTGTAATAAAAGGGTTTATTATTGATTGTATATTATTTAGTTAACACACTAGTGGCACATGAGGGAATAAAATAAGAATAGATGAACGCGGACAACATTAGGGGACATAGTAAGGTTTACACATATATATTATGGGCTATAGAAGTCACAAACACTAGAGGGATATTCTAAAAGCATAAAGCAGGGCTTCGGGACCCGCTGGACGCAGGACCTACTTGAGACCCCACACATGCGAGAGTGATCCTGCAGAGCCCACCATAGATGGTGCACAGCCCATCTGATACTCTCTATGGTGGGCTCTGCAGGGGTCTCAGGCGGGCTAGACAGGGCTGCATCTCCCTCCCAGCTCTTCTTACCCGCTCACCTGGCCTCCTCTGCCGCTGGATTGGCCGGAAGTGACGTGATGTACCTTCCGCCAGTCCGAGATCAGATGAGTAGCTGCGCTGATAGGCTGCACCAGCCTGCTCCGATGCCTGTAATGCTGGAGCCCGGCGCTGCTACGGCCAGGCCTCCCCAGCGCTGTGGGGGCCCAGCCACCTCCTCACTAGTCACCGGCAATACATGGGTAATTACATGGGTAATAATAATAAATACATTTGGAAGGTGTGCTGGCATATGTTATCTGACCTAAAAAGGGATATCTGCACTAAAAATACACTGTAAAGCTCATCCCTACACCAGGTACATTTACTTATGTGAATTCCGAGGTCTGATAAATGTAAAAAGTTTAACTTTATAAGACATTAAAATCTAAATCTAGAGCATATTTTCAGAAATACTTACAATACTTCCAGCAGTGTTACTATCTTGACAGGAGAAGCAGTTTGTCACTCCAGGTTAATGCATGCTTGCTAGCTACAGTCAGGTGCTTGTCCAGCTTGCTACTGACAACCACTATTCAGGAAAATTGGATAACTGCATACCAGCTTTGTTCAAACTCTCTTTATTCTTTTTCATAAAAGCATAACACATGAGATGCATCGAGACCTCTGATGCATTTCAAGCACACAGGCGTTTAGTCACAGAGTGCTCGTGTGCATGAAATGCATCAGAGGTCTCATTTCATCTTGTGAGTTATGCTTTTATGAAAGAATCAAGAGAGTTTGGACATAGTTGGTATGCAGTTATCCAATTTTCTATATAGTGGTTACTATTTTTATGGATCGGACATGATATGGGGCACTATGCAGATGGAAAGGTTGCTGCATGCATAGCCCTGTACAGTGACTAAGTTAAGCTAAATATTTAGTTTATGAGTATAATGTTACAGAACTGTAACTTTGCACATCCAGGGCAAAGTGACAAGTTCCCTTCAGGCTACAGTTAACACTTCCACTTCTTTTCAGAACTGCAGGGGGTCCCAGCAGTAGCCTCATTACCCCACCCCAGCAACGTTTAAATGCTTGTTTAGTCAAGGAGATTGGAAAAACACATTAAATTTCAGCTTTCCATTGGTGGTGCTCCCACAAATTTCAATATCTGCTTTTTTTTCATTAAAAGGAGAACTTTTTTCCCCATAGTACTCCTTAGGGTCCATAGTACTCCTAGGGGACACAGACTAGCGTCCTCCCGTCACCCTGTCTATACTGAGACGCTGCTATACTAAGACGCCGCAGTTGAAGCGGATCCCGACAATTATGTCTGGATCCGCCCCGCTGCGTGACTGACAGCTGGCTCTGCCTACCTAGAGGCAGAGACAGCTGTACCCGCCCCCTCCCCCGTCCGTTACGCCAGTCAGCGCTGGCGGATCAGAGCGGGGGAGGGGGGAATCCAGCCCTCCCATCACGGCAGAGAGCCGTGACAGGATCGAGAGGTGAGAGAACGCCGGTATGTGTTCGCTCACCTCCCGATCTACTGAGCCAACCTGTGACAGTCTCATTGTCACAGGTCGGCTAGAACTATGAGGTGAGTGAATAGCACTCACCTCATAGTTCTCCTTTAATAGGAGATCCATATATAGCTGGATCAGAGTAGTTTCAAGCCCCTAACTCTGAACCTTTTAGGTACATGCAGATTAGACACTGGCCATCGCACGCCTCTCTTGCCAAAAATAATTTCCACCATTTATTTGCAACTCAATTGTTTACCTGTTGGAACAAAACATGCCTATGTTTCCAAATGGGAATGTAAGTGTAACAAAACTGGCAAGGATTGGCAGCGAATGTGTTCAACAGTAAGTACCTGCTTCATTAATGTAACCTTCATCGAGCCGGATTTTAAAGTTCTCACTTCTGCTATGTGTTTCAGAGGTTGCATTGTTGCTGGAGATATGCTACACATATGGTGGACATGCCCTATACAAAAGCAAATTCTGGGCCCGATTATTCAAGCTTTTATAATCTCTTTTTCATAGTCCTGAGCAGGGGCGTAACTAGAAATCCCAGGGCCCCATAGCAAAATTTTGTAAGGCCCCCCCCTCCCCTATTTCAATAGAAATGCGCTGATCAGCACGTTTTTAATTGCATCTCAGCGCTTACGCCCTGGTGTGAATGGCGCTGGAATGAGGCCTAACACTTTAATAATGCCACACCAATGAGAGGCTGAGGAAAGGGGGATTATAAAAAAATGAAGAACGCTAAACTGTAAATAAGCGATTTATATTATAAATGGTTTTTGCGCTGTGTTGGCGTTTGTTGTAATTTAATATATGCCTGTATCATTTTATCACAACGCACGGCAATGATTCACAAAGCTTTGCCATGCGCCGCACAAGTTAAATTAATGTTTTTTTACAAAATAAAAAAATCATGCACTGCGATGCGTTCCAACAACGCACTGCAATGCATGTGCCTGGCGTACACCACAATAGGGTGCACGTGTATGTTATGTGTGTGGGGGAGGGGGGGTTTGTGCTTTTTTTTTTATTTACACATTTTTAATTAATTTTTAAATTATGTATTTTAGTGTTGGGGGGGCGTCGGAGAAAAATTAGGGGTCTAAACAGACCCCTGACATTTCCCTTTTGAAATGGAAAAAGACATTGAGGACACAAAGTCCTCAATGTCTTTTTCTGCAGCCTCAGCACAGTGAATGGAAAGCATTCAGTACAAAGGCTTCCCATTCATTCAGAACCTGCTGATAGTAAGATATTTACTATCAAGCAGATTCTCAATGAGGAAAAGCCTCTGTACTCAGTGCTTCTCCCCATTGAGAAATTCATGAATGAACAGGAAGTGTTGTAAATCACCTCCCGTTGATTCATCACTGGGGACACATAGTACTATGTGTCCCCAGTTGTTTACAAACACCGGAGTGATCAGACGATCACTCCAGTGTTTGTGCTGCACACGGAGGATCTGTAAATATCAATGATACTTACCGATCCTCCGCTCGGCCACGCACACAGCCGATGTCATCCTGAAACTGACAGGAGGACAGCGGCTCCGCTCTCCTGTCAGTTTCAGGACGGCAGCGGCTCCTCCGCCATCCAGTTTTTTTTCGATACCCGCTGCCTCAGCCCATACAAGCGAGTGAGAGCAGCGGGGATCCGGGCCCCCCCAGTGCCGTGGGCCCCATAGCGACCGCATCGGTCGCTATGGTGGTAGTTCCGCCACTGGTGCCCGAGAGACCCTTTGCTCACACTCCTACACCTTAAACCATCTCGCCTTACCAATACCAAAATTAAAGTTAAACTTTAATTTTCTTAGCAGCAAAGCCATTGATAAACCTTGTAAGCATCATAACATTTGCAGAGGTTAGACAGCGAATGGACTCTTTCTATAAATGACAAAACTTCCTAGAATTCTTGTGAATAACCAGAGTGTGGTTACTTTACATACAATATACTCATCCTTTGTTCTCATCTGAATGCTTCACTACCCTATAATCTACAATTTTCCCCTGCTTTAGGGAGTCCCCCAGTGTATCCATTACTTTCTCTGCTCTTACTTCTCTTTTTTCAAACCTTCTGCTTTATCTTGTTTGGTCTTCCTTCTGGTAGCAAAATTTCCCAAAACTTACCTGGATTTTCCTACCTTGAGTTATTTGACATCTAATTCAGTCTTGTTCTTTCGAAACTCTCTCACCCACAATGTAATGGAACATTCATTTAGTCAAATGATGAGAACCCTTATTTATTTTTTGGTCAAAATTTATTTTTTATTTTTATGTGTGTTTACCTTGACACTGTTGTTTATAACACTTATTGAAAGTTGATAACGTGTATTGAAAAAAGGAAAACACATTAATATCTACCTTATTACTTGCTCCCCCAGTAGCCTGCACTCTTCTCTACAATGTACCTAATGAAGCTTGAGAGCTGCAACCAGCTCAGCAACAAAAAGAAGCAGCTTTGGGGGAACGGTCATACTAAAAAGGTGGAAGCCTGCAGGAGCAAGGAATAAGGTAAGTATTTCACGTTATTCCTATCCTTCTAAAAAAAATTAACTCTTGCCATGCAAGAGATGGGTGGGCAATACAAGGTCAGTTTGTATCAGCTGCCTGAAGGTAGGCTTTAAATTAGAAGCTGAGAAATGTATAGTTGGTCATGTGCCAGGGCTGTGGATAAAGCATTGCTCATAACCATTACATTACTACTTTTAGAGAACAACAGTGAGGGACAAAATTGAAATCTAGAGAAACCATTTGTTGAAATTAGGGTAAAGTTTTGGCCACTGTAAAATGATAACAAAAGGGTTCCAAGATGGACAACTAAATAGAATGGATGGAAGGTCTTGATTACAAACTAGGCTTGTAAAAAATAAAATATATTTAAGATCATTATAAAAATATACTAATTAGCTTTCTTGCGTCAAGGATTGTACATGGGGGGGCTTCAGTTCAGTCAAGAAATATTTTACCATCAACACAGAAAAGAGACATTTGTAGTAAGAGTGGTTCAGATTGCCCAGGACAGTATTACCAAATACATCAACACATTGGCATGCTGGATTAAATTCCAAAACTCAGGAATACAAGAAAATTATTCTCCCTTCCCTCAGCTGACTGAACATAGTGCCTCTCCCCCAAGGGTAAACATCCTTGTTGGAGCACCCCATCAGAGAACACAAGCATCTCCGAGAGGCAAATCCTAAGAGGTGCCTCTTTTTCCAGACATTGATCCCGTGCCCTCCTCTGGTCCCCTCCTCTACTAAGGGTTATCATGTATATTATGATCAAGGTAAATGATTCCACTGCCTACGTAACATTAGGTAGAATTCTTCCCACATGCAGAAAAATTGTTAGCAAAACTGCGTGTTATACAGATCTGACTCCTAAACGTGTTTATGGTCACACAAAAAAATATTTAAATATATTTTTATTAGACTCATACAATTCTGAAAAGTAAGGAAATGTGGTAATGGAACACTCATACTGTCTTGTATAATGGCAAGCTGTCAGTAGTAACACATTTACAATCTGACCTGCAACAGGGCAATGGCTACTATACAGTTTCTATGAAAAAAGAAAATTGTGATCACTTCCACTACATCCTGGCATCAGGAATATGAGCACAGTTTACAAATAGCATGTTACATGTGTAATATATCATGGGAGCCAGTTTTTTTTGTTTCTAAGCTCAACTACGACATGCCCGAATTGGTACTTCAACGCTCTATATGTATAGGCACCAGTAAAAGGCCTTATGCCATCATGATTGTTTTTCTTTTCTTGTTTTTACAAACCCAATTTTAATTATCTTAAAATACTGTGTTGCGTTATACTGTAACAATTTAAATACAAAACTGTGCTTAGGGTGTACCTTCACACAAAAAACTGCACTTTGCACCATTCCAAGTCTGCCTCCTCCAGTCACAAAAACCAAAACCCACCCTTTACCATTTCTTCCCTTTAATAAGCATCCACCCTGCCCCCTATTATCACCTAGGTGAGAATGACACGAATCCCTGCTCCCCATGCCTCCTGGGATATCTATGTCTCATAACAATTACTTTCCTCTATTCAGAAAAACTATGGCAACAAGTAAACAGGCACAGCACCAGATCTGTCTGCGTATGTGCTAGATCTGGTACCACGTCAATAGATGTAAAAAAGTATGCAAGAACCAGGAATATACAGCCAGCTCCCCATAAGGAAGAAGGCAGCTTGGGACACAACCTGCAGTAGGAGAGCAGTGCAAGAGTATATGACAATACTGGTTCTGACGGGATAAGTATATTAATGCGGCATAGAAAGACCACCAAAAAAGTGAGAAGGACTTTAATTTTAATTTTTTTTCATAGGAGGAGGTGAAGTTCCTCTTTAATCAGAATTCTTATTTAAAAGATGAGTCCACTTTACAACAAAGTGCACTCATCCTTTTTGCCCCCTCCCAGTTAATTATCCTGTGCCTCAAGTCCTCTCTCTCGGCCGTGCCCTCATAGTAGAGCCCTATAGGCTTCAATGGTGCTCGTCTACCTCCCTCTCTCGGCTGGAAGACAAGGATCCATAGACTTCTATGGGTCTCTATTATGCAGGTGCAGCCAGCAAAGAGGACTTCAGGCGCAGGATGTCAACAAGTACAGGAGGCCGAGGGTGTGGACCTAGGGAAGTATGCATCTGAGGAGGGGGTAGGATTGGTTAGGTCAGGGGAGAGGGCAAAAGAATAAGTGCACTTTGTCTGAAAGAGCACTTATTCCTTCAGCTCTAGCTTCTCAGTCAAAGCATGGCATACATATTTATACACAGATGATTGTGCAGGTGAGAACAAACAATGACAAATGGAAAAAGCAATCATTGTGAACAACATTAACGTATATGTAAAGCCTAAATGAAAGATGTTTACTTTGCTAAAGCACCTTTGCTAAAGCATCTTTTGCTAAAGATGTTTGTACTTACTGTAAAATCTATTTCTTTTACAGTCCACTGACACATGTATTCTGATACATTAGAATATACTACTGCTTACATTAGGTTTGGACACTAGCAAACAGGAAACGTATATGCCTGTCCCTCTAAATCCCCTCTACTCAGCACTCTCAGTTTTGTGAAAAAGCAACACCAAGAGCTAAAAAGGTATGGTATGAAGCCACCCTGAGGAACACAGAGCCTGAACCAGTGAAAGGCTGTGAACCAAAAAACCCACCAAAACATTTTGAACAATATAACTTATATCGGAGAACAGGTCCACAATGTGATGGTGGTCAGTGGTCAACAGAAGAAAAAAAAATCCCACTGGCAAAAGCCAACAACAACAACAACAACAACAACAACAGGTCCACAATAGATGACCAAAGCCTTATAGGCTTAAGGGGAAAAAAGGTTCAAAGAATCTCCCGACTCACCTCTGAACAGAGGAAGGAGTCTGGAAGATTATTCTCAAGAGGCTGGAGAACAGCCACAGCAGGATGATTAAAGATTTTCTTTATGAAGCTTTGGACCAGCTGCAGCAGGGTGACTACCCTGTCTACCTGAAGAGACTAAGGCCTCATTCACACTAGAATCGGCCGGCACGTACAGCTCCGTGCTGCTTGCACGGCTGTATCGGGCAGCTCCCGGGAATGACAGGTGCTGCATGTGATTAGTATGCAGCCCCTGCCTTTCTCTATGGGAGTATGTGACCTTACGCCCCCCCTACGCTCACCTCAAGTGCAGGTCCGTACGGGTGCCCCGGCTCGGACGCAGACAGGACCCATCCTGTCAGAGTACCAGTACGCTCACCCGCACAGATGTGCATGGCGGGTGAGGGTACGGCCGCGTAGTCCCATAGAGAAGGACAGGGGCTGCACCTGTCCTTCCCACGAACTGCCCGATACGGCCCTGCGCGGAGCTGTACGTGCCGGCCGATTCTAGTGTGAATGAGGCCTAAGGAGTCAAGCCAGGTACTTTCAGGTCACAGAGAATATCTGCATGTCTCGCCTACGGCCAACAAGAGAACGGGAGACTGTGCTGAGAGGGGGTTCCCCCAAACACCCTACCCACCCTTGATTGGGAGGAAAAGGGGTGAAATAATGAAAGGTTCAATGGTCCAAAGGGTGTAGAGCTTCTCATCAAGGGTTTAAGTTGAATAGCCTTCCTGCCAGTGACAGCTACAAAAGATAGAAAACTGTAAGGCCCTATATGGTTGAGCTTGTGGGGTCTAGATTAGGCAATATGGATTATAGGTGGTGATTCCTTTTGAGCATACTGAGTGAACCACTAGGGAAGTATGGGCTGAGGTCATCCGGGGCAGCTGGAATGTCCTCTCTGAGAAGTTATGTCCACACAGTGGTAATACATCAAGCCCCAATGTGTGGCAAACCCAGAAAGCTGGTGCTGATGAGGGTTGTAGGTGGTCGGAGATGACAAGGTTGCTGCAGGTAGGCAGTGGAAACAAACTAGAGATCCACGTAGTGATTTAAGTGCAGGAGCAGCAAACAGGATGGTGCATCCTCTAGAAGTCTGACTTAACCCTCAATGCTGTAAAAAATGGCAATGGCAGAAAATGTTTAAAAAGCACTGTATAAAAAGGCGGTATAAACAATGAGGTCACTCTGAGCACTACACCTTATACTGTGGCATGGGTCTCAACTTGGAAAGTGCTCCATGGCTAACGAACACAGTACGCACAGGTCTGAAAAGTGCCACAATGCAGAGCCATTGCCCAAAGCTCACATTCCAGTCACAGAAGAAAAATTCACAATGAAAAGAAAGCTTGCAAGAAGACTTTTTTTCAGCTGCCCAACCTCCTTGGACACTAGCAATAAACGGAAGCATACTGGGTGAAGGAAGGGTTATACATGCGCCGACTTACCCTTTTTCTATTTGCCAGTGAGAAAACCTCCTGTAGCCAGTAATATAATCTGACTATCTTAATTCCTGTGCGCCTCAATGGACAAGTCGGAAATAAGTTTTGTTATATTTTTTTTAAATATTGTGAAACAAGTGTGTGCAATGCACATTTACAAAGCAGCTTGTGGTCTACTTTGGAAGAGCATGTGACAGGGTGACAACACAGGAGTACAGCTGGGAGACATGCTCAGGGTGTTATCACTCTAATAGGAAGTTCCTGAATATGGACCTTTAGGCCTTGTTCACACCAAGCGCGTTCCAGGAGCAGAGCAGAGAAGTTACAGACCGGATCAAAACTGCGTCCAATGTATTCAAATGGTATTTTGGGCTCTAGTTCACACAGCACGTTCATTTCCAGAGCATGTAAAAAAACTGCAGCAAGCCCTATTTTACCTGCTCTGGAACGCATGCAAACACACTAAAAGCCCATTCTAAACGGAAAAAAATTAAATTTTTGTATAGTTTACCAAAATTGGCCTGGAACGCATCAAAAACGTTGCACAACCCACTGCACTGCGTGTGCAGAAACTCATGCAGATCTGGTGTGCATTTGGTGTTAACAAGCCCTCATGGCAAGATCACCAGGTATTAAATGTAATGAAAGCTGCGCATTTATAAATTGCTTATGAAATTATATTAAAAAGGAGAACTATGGGGTCAGTGTTTTTCCCCATAGTTCTCCTTAGGGTAACGGGAGGACACAAACTAGCGTCCTCCCGTTACACTAAGCTCAGTATACCGCGAGCTACAGCTCGCGGTATACTGAGACACCGCAGCGGATCCCGACGTAGATGACGGGATCCGCCCAGCTCCGTGAGTGACAAGCTCACCTCCCGATCTACTGAGCCGACCTGTGACAGTCTCATTGTCACAGGTCGGCTAGAACTATGAGGTGAGTGGAAAGAACTCCACAAAAAAAAATAAAAAAATGTTCTTAGCCCTTGCAGTAGGGCTAATGCAAGGATTAAGTGCTCATTTGCTTCTAGATGTAAAAAAAAAAAAAAAAAAAAAGTTATACTCACCTGATCTCTGCAGCTGGCTGGCTTTTGGACCGGTCCTTCCAGCTTCTCTTTCCCTCCGCTCCATCGGTCTAAGGTCCCATAAATCATCACATCTAATACAGTGTGTATAGGAGGTGAGAACGCCTAAAGACCTACCATTGCTGCAGTGGAGGAGAAGAGAGGTTGGAGGAAGCACTCCTAACAGCCAGCCAGCTACGAGGTTCAGGCAAATACACTGAGTGGCCAGATTATTATGACCACCTGACGTTTGTAGACAAATTAGCTATAATTTCGCGCTGAAGTTGCTAGAGGGCCAGACGATTATAAATAGGGAAGCAGGTTGTTTACTACGACAGTAGAAGTGATTTATTTCTAAAGACATGGGTAAACAACGCAATTTAACAGCCTTTGAACGTCGGATGATTGTTGGCGTTCGGAGCCATGGGAGCGAGTATCAGCAAAACAGCAGAATTCCTTATATGTTCAAGAGCAGCTGTTGTTAAAGCGTTTAAAGACTGGACTGTCAGCCGAAAATCTGGGTCTGAACATGCGAATTGTGGCCGTCAGCGACTAGTCAATGTTAGGGCAGAACAGAGACTGGCAAGACTGGTACAAGACAACAGAAGGGCAACAGTGCATCAAATTACTGCAGATCTTAATCAGGGATCCTCTCAAATGATCTCTGAACGCACTGTTTGCCGTACACTGCATCGTATGGGATATGGAAGACGAAGGCCTGTTCCAACACCTTTGCTGTCTGCAGTTAACAAGATAAAACGTCTCCAATTCGCACAGGAACACAAGGATAGGACAGTCGAGCAATTTTGCACCCTAGACGAAAACAAGCACTTAACCCTTGCAGTGTGGGGGTAACCCCATTGCAAGGGTTGAGAATAATTTTTTCCAGAGTTCTTTAATATGTTAAAGCTTATAGGAGATTTTAGTGATTGGATTTACATATACCTTAATGAATTTTAATGAATTTTATATAAAAGACTAAAGAGAACAAAATTAAATGAGGATGATGAACCTACATGCTACAAAGTCCAAGCAAACACGGCAATAAAACCCCATGGTACTCAAAATGCCCAGGTAATGACAAGATCATGCACTGAAAATGTTACTTTAAAGCAGAACTCCAGCAAAAGAAAAATAAATAAAAGAGATACCAATGAATAGCCAAATTATAGAATAGAAAAATAGAAATAACAAAACCTCAGCATATAGCGGGCTATTGCCTGCTATATGCAGACATTGCAGAGCCACGCTGCACCTGGGACAGATCCTTACAATATTGTCGGGATCCACTGCCTCTGACACAGCCAACTGTGCTCGCACCATCCCCCATAGAGAGAGGGGACATGGGAATCCCTGCGGGGAGCAGTAACTGAGTCACCTCTCTGCAGGGAGAAGATCGAGAACTGAGTGATCAGTGGTATGTGATCACTCAGTTCTTGATCTATAGAACCATGTGACAGCTGCAAGAGTCACACACAGGCTCTAAATATGGGGAGTGTATTTCAATCTCCCCATAATTCTCATTTTAATTATATATTAATGGTTACAGAACTGCATTTATTTATGTCTTTTAGATCTGCCTGGAGTTCAGCTTTAATAGAAAATCTTTGATTTCATATTATAAACTACTTACGAGAAGTTAATGCAATTTTCATCATCTTCTGTGTGTTCCTAAACATACTATGCAGAAAATACATTTGTTAGTGTTCTTTCAAATATAAATATACATATTACTTTGTGAAATATTCAACTTCAGGTTCCAATGTACAAACAAAGCAAGACATCCCTTTTCTTTCCAAAATAACCCTAAATGACTAGACAACAGTATTTTTACTTTGTTCGATTGATATATTTCATTAGGACAGAGATGTTTTTTTGTTGTGTTATTTGGGGAACCCAACTAATAGATTGCCAAGAATAGGGGCCAGAATGAAATCTCAGTTTTAGGTCATCTAATAGGAAGAGTTTCTCTGCTGTCTAATATCTTTTGAGGATTACACATCCAGTGTGGAGTTTTCCAACCCCTCCTGTTGCATTTTCCATAATTTCAATGAATCCAAGAGAGACAAGAGGACCCCCTTGTAATAGCTTGAGTATGTGTATAGGCCTGGGAGCAGGGGGGTTTAGACTAAACCGTGACCAGAATAGGGTGACCCTAAAATATACCTTTGAAATAATGTTGTTAGATCTGGTTAAATTACAGGAATACCCTGCAATGTTCTTAGGTTTACTGCATAAGTGCCAGCTGTGGGATACTTGCACTGGGTCCTTCATTTCTACAGGTTTGCTGAGAGTTCACTACTTCTTATTCCAATAACTGGTGATCAAATGAGCAGGAAGAGCCTCCAAGCCTACCTCAAGATCTACTGAACAAAGGCTAAGATTCTGCGTAGGTTCTCCACATCTCTAGATCTATGACTTGCTTTAAAACATAGGCGAGGAATCAAAAAAGGTAAAAATACATCAGTTTTGTGCTGTAAATAATGGCAAATTTTTCATTTTAAAAAAGGGAAATTTCATTTTCCCACAAAATATTTAAAAAAATGAAACCACTGACCGTACCCTGCCATCTCCCCCAGCACTTATATGTCAGAAGTCCCCGCCAGCTGGTGTAGTGATTCGTACACCAGATTTCCCAGACCAAAAACATGAGTTGATTACCTGATAACTCTGTTTCCAGGAATCTTCCAGGACAGCCATCGAGATATAGGCTCCGCCTACCTGCAACAGGAAACACACCAACCACATTAAATAAATAGACTCCTCCTTCCATCCCAAGTCAGTAACCTCTAGGACCGAAGGCTACCCCATGCACAAAAGTATCCCCTCCTTCATCCAACCTCGGATGCCACCTGGATACACACCAAGGGAGGGAACTGGCTGTCCTGGAAGATTCCTGGAAACAGAGTTATCAGGTAATCAACTCATGTTTTCCCCAGTCATCTTCCAGGACAGCCATCGAGAGGATCAGTGAGGACAAATCTTACCTCCTAGGGTGGGACCACAGCTTGCAGGACTTTCCTGCCAAATGCCTGGTCTTGTTGAGTCATAAGGTCCAGCCTGTAGTGCCTGACGAATGTCTGGAAGCTGGACCACGTGGCTGCTCTGCAGATCTGTTCCGGAGTAGCCCCTGCTCGCTCTGCCCAGGACGTAGCCCATGCTCGAGTCGAGTGTGCCGTGA
>NW_017307798.1:274510-278546 GCF_000935625.1 Nanorana parkeri
TGGGTGCTGCCACTCCACTTGGATCATGTCCGAGAGTGATCTGTGGACCGGAAAAGTGCGTCCTTTCTTTGCCTGGAGCCCCTTATATAGCTTGTCATGCACTGAAAGCTCAGTGGACTCTTCCTTAATATCCAGAGTATCCCCTATGGCTTTCAACAGCTCATCTGTCTCACATGATGGAAAAGGGAATTTCGTAGCTGGACTGCCACGCAAATACCCCTCCGACTCATCATGACCCTGTGACTCATCCTTCGATCCCGAGGATTCACTGGGCGCTTGCTTGCTCACTGTGCTCTCTGCGTATCCCGTAGAGCTACCTGCCCCCGAAGTACCTGGCAAACTAGGCTCCACTAGTGTAATAGCCGGTGTCTGGAGTGCCGACCTGAAAGACTGAAATGTATTCACCATTTCCATGGAATGCTCATTGGTCAGCACGGTGACAAGACCACGTAGACTAATGAGAAGCACTTATTGCCAGGACTTGGCCCCCAGCACCATGGTCATGTAACTGTACTGACCAATAAGTATATGTCATTTGCGAGCATTAGGAGCATGCCATATTGGGGGATGGGAAATCAGCTGTACAGGTCGCTGCACTGGCTGGCGGGGACTTTAGACATGCAAGCTGTGAAAAAGTGAATTTACCCTTTCACATGGTTCTATGTGGTGTGGCACTAGCCACACCAAATCACATTAAAAGTGCTATGCAACAGTTTCAATAAATGTATGATCATGTGCGCGAAAAATAATTAAGCACTTGGTGAAAATTTGTAAAATCTGCGCTTATGGGTTAAACTTGAATACAATTAGAGCTGCTGCACTGTAGACGCTAGGGTCAAGAATGCTGCACACTCATTATTTATAATTAAGCACTTGGGCCAATGCTCTAATTTGAAAACAGTTTTAAAATTACATGTATAGTGTAGTGAAGAGGGGCAACAGTGATGATTAGTCCTGCAACAAGGAGGGGAGGGGAGGATGCGTATGGAAAACCACCGAAGTGCAGGAAGAGAATAAGGAAAAAAAAAATTTTAGGACCCTCTAAATTGTGCCAAAATTTTGTATACACTGGAGTGAGTGGGCTGGAATCTGGGGCACCACCAAGTAACAAATTTAGGGCTGCAACAACTAATTGATTAAATAGATAATCAATTATGAAAATAGTTGGCAACTATTGAGATTTCTTTAACTAGTTGCCGTCCGCCCATTGAAAAAAAAAACGGACAGACGGCACTGCTGCATTAGCGGTTTGCCGTCTCCAGACGGCATTTTTTTCTGCGCACGCACGGGCAGAAAAAACCAGAGCACTGCATAGAGCCGTTACCGGCTGTTTAACATATACCCGATCAGGGCTCTATAGCCAGCCGATCGTGTATACGTGCTGGTGTAAACCATCACGTCTATACACTATATAGACATGAGGATACTGCAGAGGAGGAGGAGACAGGCTGGAGGGAGCACTGAGACAGCTGGCCAGCTCAGAGTTTCAGGTGAGTAGAACTTTGTTCTTTTAGGACAGTGGTTCTCAACCTTTCTAGGGCCGGGACCCCTTGGTAACATTTGCCAAGTTGTGGTGACCCCCAACGGTAAAATTTAGGGTTGAGGCGGCAGCTGCAGCGACATCTGGCGGCGTGGCGGGAGAACTGACACTGCTGCGCTAGGAGAGGGCTGAGGAGGACTTCCACCTAGCACAGCAAAAATCACACAGCGACCCACAGGTTGAGAACCACTGTTGTAACAGCTAAAATGGCAAACCATACAACACAAGCCGAGGGTGTCAGCTTTTATTATTAACCCCTTCGTGACTGACGACGTACAGTGTACGTCGCCAGCATCGAGGCTGTTTAAACAGACTCCCGGCGACTTTGGCCGCCGGGAGTCTGTTTAAATTTGTAGAGCCGACTGTCGGCTTTACAACGGAAGCGATCCTGGCGACTATAATCACTAGATGGTGACCTGATGGAGAACTGCAGGTCCCCCTCTGCTGATTGACAGCAGCAGTGGGCGGGTGCAATAGCTAGTTTACTATTGCAAAGTGAAATAGCCAATAGGAATCTAGCTATGCATTCCAATGCTGATTTATTTATTTATGACTTACGGCGGCCGGGCTCCGATGTCAGAAATAAAATTCAAAAAACGATGCAGCAAAAGGTTTACTCTGCTCGATCGAGCAGATTAAACCTTTCCGGGAGAAAGTGTTTCTCTCCCGGGCAGCCTGGAGCCGCTATCTAATAGCGGGAGACTCCCGGCAACCCCTGGCAAATTGTCATTCGACCCCCGAAGGGGTCCGGACCCACAGGTTGAGAACCACTGTTTTTGGACCTAGACAAAAACAAGCAGTGAACCCTTGCAGTGTGGGGTAGCCTCAGTGCGGGGGTTAATAAGTTTTCCTGGCGTTCTTCTTAAAAAAACCTGCAGCGCTGATGCGCATTACACTGGTGGGAAGGTGATATCCTAAGAGACAACTAAAAAAATGGTTTTGTTTCTATAGGTGTTGACACTAAAAGCTATCCCATCACTTCCTGCCCTGACAGCAAACAAGAAGAAATGATTCCAATAAAAGCCTGACAGTGCTTCCATCACTCCCTATCCCGTCCAAAAATAGGGCTTTGAGTCCTTCGCCTCCCCATTTAAAAGGAAAACCAGCATCATCCATAACAAAACGCAATCAGAAAGCCTATACAGAGCACGGGACACAAGCACGGCTATAGCCCTTTGTCGGTAGTCACCTTTTACTACCGTACTAGGACTCGTCTCTGCACGTCGGAAACCAGCTTCAAACACGGAATCCTTCGGCCCCAGCATTGCCAGAGCTGCAATGGGTTTACTGTAGTACACAGCCGCCCGGACTGCTGATTGGCTGGAAGTGATGCAATACCTTATAACATGATTGGCCCGTACTAAACCCCCGAGCTAGACAGCCAACGTGCTCGCTCAACGCGCGTCTCCCAAGCCTAATTAAATAGTGCGCATGTGCAGCTTTGTGCACTCTTCTCCGCCTACAAATGTCCTTTACCTCCGGTCACGCCCCCAGCGATAGCGCGCAATGCACGCAGCAATGGCAATTATCCCTTAGCAATCCTATTACGTATGGGTTCGTCAACAGCTGCTACTTTATGCCAGTGATTATTATTATCATCTCTTTCGTTCAGGGGTTCACTCAAACAGCAGCTCTCTTTCTTGAATGCTGAATGAATTGGAAGCAAAAAAGAAAGGGGGCCTAGATAACACTTTTTGGAGTTCATGCTTAAAATGTGGCAAAATACCCCAAATTCCGAAACAGTGTGGCAGTTCTAATGCTGTTACAAATTCTGGTAGCTAGTGTACACTTCCAAATTGTACCATTCCAAATTAATAAATGTAGATTGATTTTCAAACTCAGAAAAATGTGAAAAATTCTCAGGCGGGCCGCAAAGCATCTTTGGGTGGGCGCATGCGCAGTTCACATTTTCGGGCCAGGACGCGAGGAGAGACACAAGGTAAGTCTATGGACGCGTGCATCCGCATGCAGACACTGTGGGACAGGAAGTGCCCACAAGCTCAGGGGAGTCAGCGCTGGATCGGAGACCCGCCACAGCGCTGGAGGGACAGATGAAAAGGACAGCAAAGAAGATTGGATTAAGAAACATAATTTAACCCTTTCGCTGCCAAGCCCTCCGGAACATTTTTTTAAAATCAGCTGGCCAAGCCATTTTTGCAATTTGTTTCCTATTGATTTGATTTTAAACTGCTGGGTTGCTAGCGTTTGTAAAAGACCCCCCAAACCATATATTTTCTGAAAGCGCAGAATAAAAAGATGGTGATACTAAATTTGTCGGCCCTGCGACAATTGCGCACTGTTTCTCAAATTAATATTAAACCGATAAAAATACACAATTCAATTGTTAAAACACACCAAAATCAGTATCCGTGCACAAAAAATTATTTTCTGACTAAATCTAAAAGATCATGCACTGTGATGCGTTCTAACAACACACTGCAGCGCATGTCCATGGTGTGCACCACAATATGTGTGTGTTATGTGGGGGGGAGGGAG
>NW_017307798.1:278557-283526 GCF_000935625.1 Nanorana parkeri
ATCCCTAAAATTTCCCTTTTGAAATAGAAAATAGAATCATACTTACCGTAATTTTCTTTTCCAGGTTATACTCCATGGCAGCGCTGACCATTGGGTTTTAGCTCCAATTACCCCTAGATGACAGGAACCAAAAAGGGTTAAACAAGGCCTAACCCTCTCCATAAAAGCCCCTGATTAAATTTTCAATTTTCCTGGCCATATCCATGGCAGCGCTGACCATTGGGGAATACCCAAGCAGAAGACAAGGGTGGGAATAAAATCCAAACATCAACACAATTAGATGCAAAAATAAATTTTTATTACTCGACGTCGTGTAAGTGGTCATTCATTGCCGCTCTGACGTCCAAGCTATAGTGTTTTACAAAGGTAGACTTAGATGCCCATGTTGCCGCTCTACAAATGTGATCCGCCGATGCTGCTGCCCATGACGAAGATACGGCCCTTGTGGAGTGAGCCCTGATACCCTCCGGTGAGGGTACTCCAGCTGTACGATAAGCGTGAACGATGGTGGACACAATCCACCTGCTTAATGTAGCCTTGGCTGCTGCCAATCCCTTCCTAGCTCCTGCTGGAATAATGAACAGCCTGTCTGACTTCCTCCAGTCCTTACATCCCTCCACATAAGTTCTCAGACACTGGACCGGGTCTAAACATTCATCTTTGCCTACTGCATTGAGAGCCGGAAGGATGATATCTTGATTCATATGGAAACTACTGTGCACTTTCGGTAAAAAACCTGGTACAGTTCTCAAAACCACTCTGTCTTCATGAAAGATGAGAAAGGGTTGCTCACAACCACAGGCCTGGGGCTCCGAAATTCTCCTTCCTGAAGCCAGGGCCACCAAGGAGACTGTTTTGTTTGTCAAAAACTGCATGGAAACAGTCTGTATCGGTGCAAAAGGAGGGCCTGATAGAACCTCCAACACGAGAGGTAGATCCCAAGATGGATATAAGGACCTAACCGGAGGGTTCACCTTACTCACTGCTTTCAGAAACCTGGAAACGTCCTGATTTTGGGTCCATCTGACCCCGGTGACAGCTGATATAGCCGAGACCTGCACCCTGAGGGAACTAAGACTCATCCCTCTTTCCAGACCCGTTTGGAGAAATTCCAGAATTGCTCCCGATGAGATTGTAGACAGGTCAATGGCATGATCTTTTGCCCATCTGGAGAACACTGCCCACATCCGATAATACACCGAGGAAGTGGAGACTTTCCGTGATCTCAGAAGCGTATTGACCACACTCTGGGACAACCCTGAATTTTGTCATGCAGTCAGACAGAGGAGCTGAGGATTTGGATGTTGGAGTGGCCCCTGAGACAGTAGATCCGACGTCACCGTAAGCTGCCATGGTGCCTGAATGCTGAGAGACATCAGGAGAGGAAACCACGGCCGTCTGGGCCAATACGGGATAACCGCAATAACCTTCACCTTCTCCCTGCGTATCCGCTGAAGTACTGCCATGATCATGGGAAAGGGCGGAAAGATGTAAGCCAGATCGCAGTTCCATGGGTGCGATAAAACGTCTTGGCCCTCCGCTCTGTGGTCGTACATTCTTGGCAGAAACCGGGTGACCTGGCAATTTCTGTGGGATGCCATTAGATCTATCTGAGGATAGCCCCATCTCTCTCCCAGTCTGTTGAAGATTTGTTTCGATAGAGCCCATTCTGATTCCTGCTCAGATAGTCCGCCACCCGATTTTCTGGGCCTGGCAAGTAAATTGCCCTGATGCCTGCCACCTTCTTTACTGCCCATGACATCAGAGGAACTACTGCCCGTATCATGCCCTGACTTCGTGTTCCTCCTTGGTGGTTGATATAGGACATCACCGTGGCATTGTCTGTCTTGATCTTGACCCATTCGCCCAGTATCTGTGGCTCGAAAAAACGGAGAGCTTGGAACACTGCCTTTAGTTCTAGCAGATTGGAGGAGGCATTTCTCCATCGCTCCGTCCATAACCCCTGTGCGAATTGGCCGCCCAGGTGAGCCCCCCAACCTGACCCGCTTGCGTCGGTCGTTATGGTGACCCACGGGATGCTCCCCAATGGGAAGCCTTTGCGTAGGTTTCTGTCTTGAGACCACCAGTACAGGGACATTTTGACCCTGTGTGAAATGGCAATCCACTGCCTCTTGTCTTGATATCGGTACTGTTGGAGGAAAGACTTCGGTGCCGCTCTCATATTCCATTAGGCCCACCGAGTGAGGCCTATGGTAGATGACATGTGACCCAACATGCTCATGAAACTCTCGGCTGTGACACGCGTGCTTGCCAGCATTGAGCTCACCTTCTGCTTCAGTTTGAGTACTGTCCTTGGATACTTGAACCGTGCCCAGGCTCGTGTTGAACTCTGCTCCCAAGTACACCAACTGCTGAGTTGGCGTCAAGTTGCTCTTCTCCAGATTCAGCAGCCAACCATAGCCCTGTAGGACATCCATGCTCAGGTTTCTGATGGAGATCATCTCCTTTTCTGAATCTGCCAAAATGAGCAGATCGTCTAGATAATGAAAAATGAACACCCCCAGTTTCCGTATTTCCGCTATAACCGTCACCAGAATATGGCCGCAAGTTGCTCTTCTCCAGATTCAGCAGCCAACCATAGCCCTGTAGGACATCCATGCTCAGGTTTCTGATGGAGATCATCTCCTTTTCTGAATCTGCCAAAATGAGCAGATCGTCTAGATAATGAAAAATGAACACCCCCAGTTTCCGTATTTCCGCTATAACCGTCACCAGAATTTTGGAAAAGGTTCTGGGAGCGGTACTGAGGCCGAATGGCATCGCCCGGAACTGAAAATGTCTGTGACCGACACAAAATCTCAGGAATTGTTGCTGCCCTGGAGCAATGGGGACATGGAAGTACGCATCCTTTAGATCTATTGATACCATCCACATCCCCGGATGTACCACCTGTATGATTGTCTGGACAGACTCCATCCTGAATTTTCTGACTCGGATAAATCGGTTGAGCTGATGTAAGTCTAAGACCGGCCTCCAACCACCTCTTGCTTTCGGAGTTAGGAACAAGTGGGAGTAGAATACCTGGGACTGTTGGTTTGCGGGCACTGCAGTTATGACATCTTGAGTCAGAAGGGAATCGAAATTTTCCTTGTACTCCGTCCTCTTCCATTCCTGGAAGTGCCGAATCCTCCTCTCCATGCTCTTGACCGGGTAGACTCCCTTCCCGGTTTATAGGTCCTGGAGTCCCGAAAGGAAGTGAAATTCTGGCGAGTCCTACTCTCCCTGTAATTTCTTCTGTTCCTCCTTTCCTGTGGCAGCATTGCCTTTTTGCTTTCGATAGACTTTTTAATATAGCTATCTAATTCAAGGCCGAAGAGCATGTCGCCCTGAAACGCCAAGGAACACAGGCTGTTCTTAGAGGAAGAGTCGGCCCCCCATGATCTTAACCATAGAGCCCGGCGGGCCACCACGGATGCAATCATACCCCTTGCCAAGGATTGAAGCAAGTCATCCGCCGCTTCCGTACCTTATCCCATCCCCCGGGAGTTTGGTTACAATAAACCTGCCTGTTGGGGGAAAAGATCGGAATTCTAGCTCGTACCCTTCTGTGAATATTCTGAGCACCCAAGCGTCTGCTATTGATCTTGCCCAGAGACATGAGAAGCGTTGCAGTCTTGCCCCCACTCTCATGTCTCTGGGACCGACACCTTCATAAGGTCTGATCGGGCTTGATGTTCCTTGTACTCCTGCCTCTTTCATTTCTGGAAGGGCCCAATCCTCCTCTCCATGCTCTTGACCGGGTAGACTCCCTTCCCGGCTTGTAGGTCCTGGAGTCATGAAAGGCAGTGTAATTCTGGCGAGTCCTGCTCTCTCTGTAATTTCTTCTGTTCCTTCTTTCTTGTGGTAGCATTGCCTTTCTGCTCTCAATAGACTTCTTAATATAGCTATCTAATTCAAGGCCGAAGAGCATATCGCCTTGAAACGCCAAGGAACACAGGCTGTTCTTAGAGGACGAGTCGGCCCCCCATGACCTTAACCATAGTGCCCGGCGGGCCACTACAGATGAAAACATACCCCTTGACAAGGATTGAAGTAAATCATCCGCCGCTTCTGTTGAGAAGTCCGCCGCCAATCTCATATCTCGGATTCTGTCCAGGAGTCTATGTCTGCTTACTCCTCTCTTAACATCCTCCTCCAGATCATCCAACCAT
The DNA here is from genome assembly GCF_000935625.1 of Nanorana parkeri. Classification (NCBI taxonomy): domain Eukaryota; kingdom Metazoa; phylum Chordata; class Amphibia; order Anura; family Dicroglossidae; genus Nanorana; species Nanorana parkeri. The sequence continues at coordinate 282,730 of NW_017307798.1, forward strand.
AATTTAGATGTTCGTGACACGGAGGACAAAGCCACTGCAGGCTGAAGGCCCATTCCTAATGCAGTATAGGTTTCAACCAGGTTGTGCTCCATCTTGCGGCCCATTGAATCCTTGAGGGACCCTGCGTTATCGACTGGCAAGGCAGTATGCTTTTCCAATCTCACTACCGCTGCATCCACTTTGGGAGCCACATGCCAGATCTTAGAATCCGCATCACTGATAGGATAGAGGCGTGAGAATCTCCCCTTTGCACTCACTCTTCTCCGGTTTATCCCATTCCTCTTGAATGAGTTTCTTGGTGATCTTACTCACCGGAAAAAATGATCTATTCCGTCTTTGCCCTGAAAAATGTCTACTCGAGGGGGACAAAACTTCTTCCTTTTCTTTCATGCACAAAGTTTTGCGCACCATAGAAATGAGAGCATCCACTTGCTTAGGTTCCAAGGATCCATATAATGCGGAATCCTCCTTCCCTGAGGACGAAGAATATTCATCTTCCGAAAGAGACAAATCTTCCCGTGAAGTATCTGATGATGCAAACCGGGAACTGCTTGTCCTCTTTCGTTTCTGGGAATGGCCAGCTTGCCTCACCCCTTTCGCCACTGCCTTCTGGATAAGATCCAATAAGTCGGGGGATTTGGACGTGGTTGCTGCCTCTTTAAAGCATGAAGCACATAACTTCTTCCCCTTCATAGCCTTGGCATCACAGGCTCGACATCTAGCAGATTTCTCTTTACTTTTCCCTGAAGATGCAGAAGTCTCTCTTTCTGCAGGGCTAAACACAAAGTGAATCATCC